>NW_007246632.1:628943-700224 GCF_000164805.1 Carlito syrichta | reverse complement strand
GCTGGGCTCGGTGGCGCAGCCTGTAATCTTAGCACTTTGGGGGGCCGAGGCGAGTGGATTGCCTGAGCCTGCGGGTTCGAGACCTACCCGGGCAACTTGGCAAGATCTCGTCTCTACAATAAATTTAAAATTAGCCGAGCACGGTAGCGCGTGCCTGTAGTTCCGCCTACTTGGAAGGCTGAGGCAGAAGAATCACTGGAGCCCATCAAGTTAAGGCTGCAGTGGCCAAGAGCATGCCACAGGACTCCAGTCTGGGCAACAGAGTGAAACTTCAACTCAAAAAAATTAGAAAAGAAAAGAAAAAAAAAGTTTAAATAAGTTACCTAAATTTGCATGTGTCAAAAAGTCAACTCAGAAAGATTAGAATGTAGGTCTGTCTGCCTCCAGAACTGAAGCTCTAAACATTAACCCTATAAATATTTATTGCATGTCCTCTATATGTTAGGTACTCAGGAAAGAGGAATTTTTATAGCAAAAAGATTCCTACCCTCTTGGAAGTTGAAATCTGCCTCTAAATACAGCATAAATAGCCCACAGTGAGTATGAGAGAGATTCCATAAATAATGTCCAACAAAAGTATCTTTATGGTTTTTGTTTTGCTTTTAAATGGGAAAACAATCCAAACTCTAATAATAATGTTGGGAAACTCTGCTTGCTGTATCCCTGATTTGGAGGTACACATAACATAATAGATTATTAAAGTCAATGAAAAGTTCTATTATTTGAAGTATTAGCATTTTCCAAACTTATTTGATGACTACCCCCCCCCCCAAATTATATCTCTTAACAACCTGCAGTATGCAGTATTCCTTTAGGACATCGATATTCACAGGGTGTATATTACAGCAGGTCATCTTTGAGGTTATAGTCACAACTTATTCCTCCATAATGTTTGTCTTGCCCCTAGAGGCTCCATATTCAGTCCAAAGACCCTTCTTCTCTTCCCTTCTAGCTATTTTTCTTTAGAGTGCAACTCTCCCAATTACTTCACCATCCATTTTTTCCGCATAAAGGGCTATTTTCTGCCTGCCTGCCCGGTTCAGCTGTGTGGTAGGGGCTGGGAATGAAGAAGTTATGGGAGGTTGCACAGGTTATCAAACTGGCAAAGAAAATTTCAAGGAATTTATAACATTAGGGAAAAGGATAGGAAAGAGAAGAGCTGTTTATCTCTATAAAAAACCTTTGTAAAATTATATATGTTAGACTATTTAATACCTCTTCTTTCCAGAGAAGTATATTTATTATTTTCTGCAAGACGTGCCTTTAAACCTGTATGTCATTTTATAAAAAATGTAAAATGCACCGGGCTCGGTGGCTCAACCTGTAATCCCACGCCTTTGGGAGGCTGAGGTGAGTGGATTGCCTGAACCTGTGGGTTCGAGACCCGCCTGGGCAGGCGAGACCTCATCTCTACAATAAATCAAAAAATTAGCCAGGCGTGGTAGTGCGCGCCTGTAATTCCGGCTACTCAGAAAGCTGAGGCAGAAGGATTGCCAGAGCCCAGCAGGTCAAGGCTGCGGTGACCGGGAGCGGCCACTGCATTCCAGTCTGGGCGACAGAGTGAGACTTCAACTCAAAAAAAAAACAAACAAAAAAAAATGTAAAATGCTAACTTGGCACATAAAAGGGGTTGAAATAAATATTTCCCCTCTTCCCTTTATACCCTATTTTACAAAGACGCACATAACTCTATGTATATTGCCATCAGGAAATCCAGAAAAGTCACTGACTTCAGAAAGAACCTGAAGTTTGTTTTATATGAAAAGCAATACTTTTTACTTCCTTTAAGATGGAACTTAACCCAGGAGATAGCAAGTGTTTGCTGCCTTTGGATCTGAATCAACTTTTCATTACCTAAGTTTGATTTCATCAAAACTTAATAAGATAAGAATACTTAGCCCATTTTTTAAAATGAGAAAAGCTACTCTAAAAAGCTAAATAACACACCAAGGAGGCGATGATGCCCATGTGCAAATTCAGAGTGGGCTAAGTCACTATTCTATAGGATATGTGCAGAATACTTAGAGCAATGCCTGACACATCATAGGGGTGAGATAAATGTCTGTTTCAATTCCATTCTATCCCATTTCTCATGCTATGAGCAGTAAATAAGCATCCTGCTGAAGTGAAACTTGAACGATGAACTGGTATTGGCTTTCAGCTGCCTCTGCCTGCTGATGTAAATTGTAAGCTCATGTAAACTGATGTAAAATGTAAGCTCAGTAGCTTCAGGTTGCTGGGAACGTGAAGGGGAAGGGGCAGGAAGCACTCTGTGGTACAGAGGAAAATCAATCACAAATTATTCTTTTCTTCACTTTAGATTTTACTAAAAGGAGAAGCCTTCCAATTACTTTCCCTGGGAGTGAGGATTCAATAAGAGCAAATTTATAAAATTCTTCTATAGTTCCTTTTGAAAAGTTTGACTTTTGCTCATTAAAAAGCATAGTCCAACATACCAATTAAGCAAAATATACGCTTTAAGCTCACATTTAGTTCTTGTGCTTCATCGTTAGATAATATGTCTAGGCATGGATAAGGCTTTGGGATTCAGACAGTAAAACCTGGTGGAAGTGGCTGAGCAAAATTGCTATTAGCAGTTTAATCACTTGTGTTAAATGCCATGAATATAATCCAAACTGGGGAAAATTGCTTTCTGGAGTGCTGAACTTCAGCAGTTTTCTAAGCTTAAGAAATTTTCTGTTAGCAGAGTATTTGGACTTCAATCTTGGGTCTGTAAATAACATAAATAAGTAATACAGTCAAGAACAGTGATTCATAAGTAGAATCATAGTGTATGTGCCTGATCCCACATGTATGATTACTTAGTTATATGACTTTTCAGGCCTACCATTATCCAGAGATTGAATAAAAAAATTGGTTACGTTTGTTGTTCCTCCTTGTTTTGCTAGAGTCATGGGCCACTATCCTGTATACTTTTCCTTGTTTATCACTGGAGTTGTCCCTGTTTTATGTTGTAGTTAAATTCATGACCGTTTGGAAGAACAGAAATGCCATTCGTAAGACTCCTGGAAGAGTCAGTTTTCTGTTTGTCCTACTCAAAAGGCATTTCTTTTTATTATCTGTAAAATGTACATTAACCCAGAAGAACAAAAATATTTCCTGCTTCAGAATCTAAATCAACCTTACAAAACCTGAGTGTTTCAATTAGTGCAGTATTTGGTATTAGACTGGTGCTGACCAGAGGTTTAAATTTCGAATACAAAATTATTTCATTTGACTTCCCTTTTGGAATTCTTGTTTTAAATAAAGTTTCTAACTGTAAGCTTAAAACATTAAAACAAAAAGAAAGGAGGCAGCGTGTGGTGGCTTAAGCCTGTAATTCCAGCACTTTGGGAGGCTGAGGCAGAATGACTCCTTGAACCCACGAGTTTGAGACCAGCCTGGAAAACACAGTGAAACCTCATATCTAAACAACAACAAAAAATTAGCCAGACATGGTGGTGCATGCCTGTAGTCCCAGCTACTCAGGAGGCTGAGGCAGGAGGATCCATTGAACCTAGAGGTTGGAGGCTGCAGTGAGCCGTGATCATGTCACTGCACTCAAGCCTGGTTGACAAAGTGAAGCTCCAACTCAAAATAAAATAGGAAAGGAAGAAGAATCCAGAATTCTCCTTATGGTTGGGACAGGATAGGACTGGCAAGTACATATAATGTGTTGTTGTTACTTATCCTATGCCTATGGCTGATATTGTTCAATTGTAACACTTTTTTTTTTTTTTACAGTTTTTGGAAATTTGGATAGTATCTGGACTTAAAATGTCCTTAATTAATTGTTAAATTAAAAACTTGTGCTAAATCGCAAGTCATCTGAAAGCAGGCAGTCACTATGTCTGCTTTATTAGGAGTGGTACATCTCGCGAAACTGCAGTCTTAAAATAGTTGTACTTTTTTCTGTTAGATAAAACTCAATTGATATGAGTGTTTGCTTTCCCTTTAGATATCGAAGGGAGGTGGATTATTAAATAAGGTGGTAAAGGCAGCTGGGAATGCAAAGGATAGATGTTTATTAGGCAGTGTTGAATTAGTAGAATAGTAAGCTGTCAAAGTCCCAATTCAAGGGCAGGAAGAAGGGTCACCTTTTACCTTCTTCTTATTCCTTTCATTCTTCACTATAAAGCGAACACAAGTGTTAAAGTCAGTTTAGATTTATGATTATTTTTTGTTTACTGCCTATGTGATCTTAAATGAGATTTTGAATTGTTATACCCTCCCTTATCCAGTTCACAAAGATATAAAGCAGATATGGTAATTATCTCAGTTTATTTCTGAGAAAATTAAATGATATGACATAGGAAACACAGTCTTGACTGTGGTGAGTAGATAAGCAGCAGCTGGTAATAGATGGCATAGAAATAACATAAAACAGAAATAAATCTATGCCCCCAAACATGTCTAGTGACTTGCCCTTTTTAAATGACTTAAACTGCCTTTCTTTAAATTGCCTTTCTGTCTCCTTATTGTGTCATCTTCTGTAGAGTTGAAAGCAAATATGGACATGTGTGCTGCTTTAGAATTCAGAAACATCAGAATTCTACATCTGTGCATCTCCTAGAAATGCATGTTCTCCAAGACAGAACAGTTTTCTTAGGTGATCTGTTGCCATTTTTGGTTCCTTAAAATGTGTTGTAAAGCGTTTTCTTGTGGGAAAGAGACAGGAAGGAGGGACAGAATAAGACACACAGAGAGAGAGAGAGAGAGAGAGAGAGGAGAGAATATTTTCTTTGCTTAATAGTATGGAACTCAAGGGTCCTTAAATTTTTTATTTTCAGTGACTGAGAAGTTTTACACATAACTGAATTGCTATTGCAGATGTTCTCGGATTTTATTAAGAAAGATAATTTTGAAAGTGAGGGCCCGGCGCTCAGTGGCTCAGCCTGTAATTCCAGCACTTTGGGAGGCCGAGGGGAGTGGATTACCCGAGCCCGCGGGTTCGAGACCTACCTGGGCAACTTGGAGAGACCTCATCTCTACAATAAAATAAAAAATTAGCCAGGCATAGTAGCACGCGCCTGGTTCCAGCTACTTGGAAGACTGAGTCGGAAGGATCGCTGGAGCCCAGCAGGTCAAGGCTGCGGTGGCTCTGCAAGCCATCTGAAAGCAGGCAGTCACTATGTCTGATTTATTAGGGGTAGTGCATCTCATGAAACTGCTTTCTTAAAATAGTTGTACTTTTTTCCGTGAAATAAAGCTCAATTGAATATGAGTGTTTGCTTTCCGTTTAGATATTGAAGGAGGTGGATTATTAAATAAGGTGGTAAAGGCCACTGCACTCCAGTCTGGGAGACAGAGCAAAACTCCAACTCAAAAAAAAAAAAAAAGTGAGGCCAGGTTAAAAATTGTGTTATAAATTGAAAAGGAAAGCTATTCTTTTTGTGGTTGTTGTTTTTGGAAAGCAGGATTTGTTGAGAGGACAGAAAAGCTCCCGGCGCAGGAGGGGACCTGTGGGGGTTGCCCAGGAAAGGCCTAAAGGTATTCTAATGTTAAGTTTGGTTGATTTTCTCTAGGAATCTAAATCTGAACTAATTCATATGTTTTCTTATCACCAAGTTCTTCTTTTTTTTACAATTATACAGGCTGTAGTCAGAGCATCCTACATTAAAATCATAGATATTAACTTCTTCCTCCTGACCCAGCTAAATGCTCCAAGTATGAAGGGTGAAGCTAGTACTTTGCATATTGGAGTCACTTGCTACTAGTGTGGGAAGGCCTTTGTTTTGCCTGATTACACAAGGTGACAAGAGTTCACATCTCAGCTGGAAGATAAACTTAGATAAATTAACTGAAACCATTTTTCATTCTTTCCCCCTCACTGCCAGCACTCTTTCCTTTTAGAGTGGCTTCTGCCTGTTTCTTTGAGTCTCTCCACCTGCCAAACAATAAGTAAATGAGACTAGCTGTCAAAATTTCATTTAGGCAGAAAATGCTACATGCTTTAAAAGGTAGAGCATTCCTACATTTTTACTCCATGAAGGAGACATGATCTAGCTCGCAGAGTAGTTAAGCCTCATTCATGATTACCTCCTCATACCAAAGAAGTGAATGTTGGTTAAGAGCTCTGTAGAGAAACAGACCTGGATTTGAATGCAGCCTCTGCCACTTCCTGGCCATTTGAACTTAGACTTTCTCTTTCTGAATGCCAGGGCCCTTATCTCTAAAATGAAGATGATAATATAAGACTAAATATCACTAAGTATAATATTTGACATGTGAAAGTACTGAATACATAGTAGAAACTAATGTTTGATATTTGCATATTATGTCACATATTTTCTCTGATGTTTCCTGTGTAGTTAGAAGTTGCCCAACTTTGTTGCACATTTTTTTAATACGACAATGATGGCTTGTACTTGTAGCCTCAGATCCTTTTTTTGGACTAATGTTATGAATTAAAGGGTCATATATTGGACCTGTGCTAAGATATTCTATTCTACCTATTTTAAGCGTATATCCCAATTTTTAGTATAGAAAATAAAAAATCTTTGTTTCACTCCCACCTCACTTCCAGTAGTCTTATAATCTCAGACTTATATAAAAAGTGTTTTTATTTCCTGAACTATTCACCACCGATGGTGTTGGGAGACAGTCTGAGGTGGGCTCTGTAGAAAAGAGACTCAGCAAGAGACTCACAATTGATTGGTCTGCTAATGCATTACAGTATTATTGGAAAATGATACTGTGGCAGTTGTCAGCAGCATCAGCATGTGGGGAATATCCTGCCACTTGCCAAGTTCGTTTCTTTCACTGCACTAAGCCATTTTTCAGCATACCACCAGAAGTTCAATAAATGATTATTCTGCATTTTTACAGCAGCCAATGGAGCTGAAATTGTGTTTCTGAGATGATATAGTGGGCTAGAATTGCATTTTCAATTTAAACCAAGCTAATGATATTGAGGAAATTTCATTGTGTCTTAGTTTTGGCACCTTCGCATCTTTATTTCTCTTCACTTCTTCCATCAAAGGAGAATTCCTTTGGCTTCATTGGCAGATTAAATATGAGAGAATCAATGGCAGAAGATAAATATAGTGTTAACTGGAGGAAAATCTTAGGTGTGATTTTTCTATAAATGCTCTTTCCTTCCATCAGTACTTAATGCTATTTATCTCTTTAAAATAGAGTCTCATTTCATTTTTTTCCACTGTCTTAGCAACTATTGCAGTCTTGGTCTTCAACATATCAGTCCTCAAATACAGTAAAAGCCTCTTAACTGGTCTCTCTGCCTCTAGTAGCTTCCTTCATTCTTATTCATGAATGATATCAGAAATGGTTAGATTGCTTTAAGAACCAAAATTGCAGAATATCTCACAGAGCACATGGATGTAAAATCTTGGCAGCTCCAATGTGAGCCAACCTACCCCACTCCCACCTGTCTTATCTAATGACATTGCTCTGACTTCTCTCTCTCCTGCCCCTGTCTATCCCGTCCTTTTGGGTTCCACATTTATTCTCAGTTTCCATCCTGGCATGGCTACTGGACATTCAATTTTACAAATATTCCTACCCCCATGTCAGAAGTTGTCTATCAATCTTTTTTAATTGTATTTTAAAATTTGGAAGTATTTAAGGTATATAAGAGTATACACATAGCATATATTTGGAACATGGGTCATAATAGTAAAATAAAAATCTGAACCCACCAACAAAATAAATTGGCTGTCAGTCTTTGTTTTAAAGTTCTGTCAAAGTCTCTAAGTTTGTACTTCTGCCTGTTCAAGTTAATAAAGGTAAAAAGGGCCTCGTTTGCTGAGAAATACTATTCTCATACTGAAAATTTAAAAAACAATCTCCGAAGGGAAGTGCAATTATTTGTTTGGGAATGGCAGCACACAGGTACATGTGATTGGGATAGGTTTGCAATTTTTGCCTCTTAAGTCTCTCCTAGACCATCTCTTATACTTTAACAAGTCTGTAGATACAGAATGAATCCTAGAAGTCAAATATTCAAGCAAATTAATGGAAGTTAAAAAAAGATGCATGGTGAAGACCAAAAAAACCTCCCCAAAACAAAACAAAAAACAAACCACAAAAACTAAACACTGAGGATGTATGTCATACATCAAGTCATTAGATGTTTTCCTGGTGTAGGTGCGACTTGAGAAGCTCAGAGATAAGGGATGGAGCAGATCCCAGGAAAGGCAGGGTAACAAAACAGCATTTTCAAGAAAATAAAACATTCTGTGACTGACTGAAGAGAAGGTGAACTAGTGATTCAAGGTGTATGTCTTTGGAAATGACAATAATTGAAATGCTATACAAACCAATATAATTTTGCATCCTGCTGGTTTATAATGTGATTTGAAATATCAAGAATTCTGAACAGAAGTTGATGAACTCACCTACTAATCAAACATATCAAACAGCAAGAGTATCTTTGGATGAGATGGTTGCCCTCAGTAATTATAGGAGTCTGAAATGTGTCTGACAGGCAGAAGAGAAATAGCAATATAAACACCAGCGGGAATCAATGAATACATTTTTATCACAGTTTACTGCTTTTCTGAACTTAATTACTTTTGTTTTTTTGGTGGTGTTCTTAATTTCTCAGAGATGGTGACTCTTTAAGAAGAAATGGGATAGTTTAAAAGAGTCTTCTCAGGGCAAGAGCTCCATGGAAAAAGCTCCAAGGTCCTCATGACTAACAGAAGCCTCTGTTGATTGTATGTAGTTTGTCAGCTCAGCCTTAGTAATTTGAAGTGACAATAAATTCTATCTACCTTCAATTCCTCACTGTACAAATGTGAATACAGTAAGATGATCAACCTGTGAATATTATCCCAACTGGGGCTCAAACTCAGGTCTCCTGACCCCTGGGCCTGAAGTCCAGTGAGATGTATGTCACAAAGCACTGTCTCTTTGTGGATGTACAAAGACTATACACACTGTGCCCAAGAGCTTGAGTAAATGATTCCCCACCAAAGAGAGTTTCTTACTGGAGACTATCTCAGAAGATTAAACCATGATAATAGGTGATTAAGTGAGTTAATTTATGGGCTTTAAAGGGTATTTCTTACACCCACATTTATTTTTCCTTACAGTTCTAAAAGTTCCAAATGTTATGGGCCCACAATCAAGGTCAGTTTGGATAGAAGTGTGTTTGGTGGAGAACAAATGCTTGAATCCCTATAATATGGGAGGTGTGGTTGAGGGGGAGGCTGCCTACTAAAAAGAGAGTGCTTGTATGTTGCCACACATGCATTGTGGGCGTCTGGTAATTGTTAGCTCTGAGTGTTGCAACACTTAAGCCTGAGACACATATTTAGAATATGATCATACATAGCTCTGTGTGGTCTTCAGAACATGATCAGTGGCATCAGGCAATTCGGAAGCACCTTTGGCAAGTTGTATAACATTTCTGAGCTTCAATTTTCCAATAAAACTGGGAATATGACCAAGTTTGCTGAGTTGTCACAAGAATCTTATGAAAACTTGAGTGAAGATGCTCTACACAATGCATTATCACTTGGTAGCTTTCTTCTGATTTTCATTAATAAGAAGCAAGCTTCTCAAAATTAGAACATACAACACCTCCCACATCACTCACTAAATGTCTGCCCACAAATCATCCCAGCTGAAGAAACTCAACTTCCCTTCTTTGTAAATTTCATAGTACATGCTGTTTGAAGTCAAATATTTCTGAAATTTTTTTTTGTTAGTTACCTGTTCCTAATTTTAGTATTATTCCATTCTCTGTAGAAGTCAGTAACTGTGCCTCAAATCCTTTGAATCCTCCACAGCACCTAGCACAGAATGAGAGCCTTGGTAGGCCCTCATTAAATGTTTATCAGCTGCCTGAAATTGTGAAGATGTGAGCAGAAGATAAGGGCACAGCTTGAAGTTAGTGTTTCTTTTGCTAGGCAGTAGTTCTACCTGCAGGGTGTTTGGTTGCTAGGATTGCTAGAATTTTAGACTTGCTATTGGTGAGAGAGACACAGAGTAAGAGCTGAATTTTCCATAAGGAGATAGTGCTGCTGAAACCCACAATGCCAGTTTGTTAGCTCTAACCCCTAGGCAGAGATTGTCTTACTCATCTCAGTAGCTCACTCAGGTGCCTCTCACAATGTGGTAATCACTCAATAAATATATTTGAAACAAATGGGCAAAACCATGCTACTTTTGTTCTTAATATTAAAATTGTATGTCTGTGTGGTTTACTCATCCATTCAGAAAATATCATTAAGCATCTATTACATGCTAGACATTGTCCTAAGGGCCAGTGTTCTAAAGCGGTGAACAAAACAAACAAAACTCCTAGACATAATAGAGCTTAAATTCAAATTAAAAAGAAATAAGGAAATTTTAAAATGTCAGGTGATGACATATGTGCTGTGGAGGAAATAACTGAGCAGGGCAAGGGAATATGAGTGTGTTTTTGTGTGTGTGTAAGGATGTTCATTCCCAAATAGAATGATTCAGGAAGGCCTCTCTAAGAAGGTGACATTTGATTAAAGACTTGCAGAAGGTGAGAGGTCAAGCCATGTATTACCAGGAAGAAGGCAGAGGGAATAGTAAGTGAAAAAGTTAGAGACCAGGAGTGTGTTTGGTGTTTCCTTTTTCTTTTTCTTTTTGGTTTCTTTTTTTTTTTTGAGTCAGAGTCTCACTCTGTTGCCCAGGCTGGAGTACAGTGACATGCTTACGGCTACCACAGCCTCAACCTGCTGGGCTTAGGTGATCCTTCCACCTCAGCCTTACAAGTAACAAATGCCACCATGCCCGGCTGATTTTTTTATTTATTGTAAAGACAAGGTCTTGTCATGTTGCTCAGATTGGTCTTAAACCCTTGAGCTCAGGCAATTCTCTTGCCTCTGCTTCCAAAAGTGCTGGGATTACTGGCATGAGCCACTGCACCTGGCTATGGTCTTTTCAAGGAGCAAACAGGACAAGCTGTTGTGGCTGGAGTAGAGGAATGAGCATGAATATACCAAAAGACAAACTCCTATTTTACTATTTCTATGATATATAGGAATATGAATAGTCCTATAATATATTTGATTCTTTAATACTAGTGGCTTTTCCTAAGGTCCTGATGGCATTATTCAGTAGATTTCTAAGAGCAGATGAAAATTTGCAAGTCAGATACTATAGTCCTATGTTCATTTATTCCTTCCTTCATCAATTCACTATTCAACAAGTATTTATCGAGCACTTTTTATTAGAGCTTATATTTATTGAACACTTGCTATATGCTAAAAATATGTTTTACGTGCATGCATTTTTAAATAACCCTCACGTGACCTAATAAGGTAGCTACCTTTATATGCATTATCATTTTTAGATGAGGAAACTGATGCATCAAAGGTATTTTTAAATGTGATATCTGTCTTCAAATGATTCATTATTTCACAAGAGAATTGAAAAAGCACACATAGTATATGAGACAGTTTATAAGTACTATTGCTCAGTCGAATTGGAAGAATCCAGATAAAAGGGCAAATAGTAGTTCTTTCACCTATTTTTTTTTCCTTGAAAACATAATTCTGGTGACAGTATCTTTTGTATGCTCATTGTGTTTTTGAAAAACTCAAACACGAGTCAACTTTTCCAAGACCAGTCCTTCTCTTTCCATAAGAAAATGTCATGTAATTTAGAAGCATTGCTATCTTTACATTATAAGAGCTGAACACAGTTCCTGGAAAGCCAAAATATGACCCTGAAATTTCATCTTGACAGTTTCTTTAAACTTCACAGGGCTCATCTTCTAAAATGAAGTCTGTGGATTAAGATGGTCCCTAATTTTTATAAGAAACTTTTGTGGGGAGTGGAAATTGTTGGAAAATAAATGGACTTTAATAATTGAGTTTTATGCTTTATCACATTTAAAGCACTTTCACAATCACTATTCATACTTCTTACTCATTAATCATATTATTATTATTCATACTTAATTATTCATACTTCTTTTTTGTTTTTGAGTTGGAGTCTGACTCTGTTGCCCAGACTGGAGTGCAGTGGCCGCTCCTGGCCACCACAGCCTCAACCTGCTGGGCTCCGGCGATCCTTCCGCCTCAGCCTTCCAAGTAGCTGGAACTACAGGCGCACGCTACCACACCCGGCTAATTTTTTGATTTTTATGGCAGAGATGAGGTCTCACCAAGTTGCCTAGGTGGGTCTCACACCTGCGGGCTCAGGCAACTCACTCACTTCGGCCTCCCAAAGTGCGGGATTACAGGCTGAGCCACTGAGCCTGGCCTATTCATACTTCTTACTCATTAATCTGCTTTAAAATATAACCTTGCCCCTTTTCATATTATCATTTACAAATTACATCAGTCACCTTCAATTATAAAATGTTGTTTCAATATTACTGGGAGTGGGAGGAAGAACTAATGAGTTTAATTAACTAATAAATTATTTTAAATGATTTGCTACACAGTATTTTGGACATTCTAAGAAACTGGATCTGGCTCTTGCATGGAGTTGAACCACAGTGGTGGAGTTGCTACCTATGGACCACATCTTTTGGAGTACAAAGGACATTATCACCAAAATGACTCTTTCTCTCATAATTGTGCTGTGACAGTAAAATATTGCCTGTTATGTATGTAGCATATCTCATAAAAGCATATTAACAATTGGCAATAAATTTTTTTAAGGAAAATTTTGAATTTTTCATCAAATCGTCATCCAATCACATAAGTTGATCATGATCTATCTGTTGGTATAACATTGTGTCTGTGGCTTGTTTGATAAGTGTAGGTTGTAGGGAGTTAGCATTGTGTTTCATCCTATAATGTCCATAAACCAAGTCAGGTAAATTGCTAGAACTCTATATTAAATGTGACAAATCACTCATCTTGCTTTTCCTTTTATATTTCTAAATCTTTGTAATACTCAAGGGATTATTATTTTTAGCGACAATCTTTTATGCTGGAAAATAACTCAACAAAACAATGACTACAACTTTAGACAAAGTTTTTTCTTTTTTTTTTTTTTAATTTGTATAAACCATAAGTCAGCAAACTGCATACTACCCATGGGACAAATCTAACTCAACAACTGTTTTCATATACCTATAAGCTAAGAATGTTTTTACATTTTTAAATGGTTAAAAAACAAAATAATAATTATGTTTGAAACACAAAAGTACCATAGCATTCGAATTTCAATGCCCATAAATAAAGTTTTATTTGAATATTGTCATGTTTATTCATTTACATATTGCCTATGACTTATTTTACTTTATAATGAAAAAGTTGAGTGGTTATGACAGGGACCATAGGGCCCACAAAGCCTAAACTAGTTTCTATCTGCACTTCATAAAGTTTGCTGACCCCTGGTGAAGACTATTATTAACGTTCTATATATTGATGGATCATGAGCTTATAGTAAGTAAAATTGGCTTGTCTCTGAGAAAATATGGTTGTTCGTCTATTGGCTCTTTTACTATGGAGCTATGCAGTAAGGGTGCTGCCTCTCTGTTCATGTTTCCTCAAATGATTACAGAGTGCACCCCATGTGATCTCTTGTGAGGCCATGGAATTCGGCTGCTGCCACTTTGAGTTTTTGGACTGCAAAGCCATCTGGCTAAATCTGGGCATGTGCTATCAACTGTTCAGTTGAAATCTGCTCCTTGGCAGGACAATGGATAATTTAGTTGACGGATTATCTTATCTGAGATGTAAGAAGTGGATCTGAGGATTACAGCAGGCTTGGATTGTAGTGTGAGGTTTTTACTGGGTTATCTCCAGTGTCTAAGAGATTATGACCGTGCTGGGCATATAGGCATGAAAAGATCTCTTTTTCAGAAGATGGACTGTTAGAGTGATGTTAGATGTCTCTGATACTCACCTGTGATATCTGAATCTGAAGAGGACTGGGTGATGGCTTTTTTTTTTCTCAGTGTCATTGAAGAAAAACCACTACTGACATGCACTGGAAATCATGGCAGTCTTCTAAGACCTAGGAGAGTTGGATTCTTCTGTGAGGTGACCAGCTTGCCCAGTTTGGGCACAGGAAGAAGAAACGGCCTTATGTAATAGAAACATCATAGACTTCAGAATCAGATGGATATAGATTTCAGTAAAATATACTTTATGAGACTTCCAGCAAGTTAACCTTTTGGAAGCTTTCTTCTCTTCTCTGTGTATCTTCACCAGATTGTTGTGAGAATCAAAAGAAATTGTGTCTACCTGTGTGTGTGAGAGTGTATGAGCAAGAAAGTATGAGAATGTATGTAAGTATGAGCAGCCCCTGATAGAGTGCCTGGTAAGTGGAGGGCTCTCAGTAAATATGTTAGCTCCTGCCTACCTGTCAGATAGTAGATTTCAGTAATGATAAAAATGGACTGCCTGGACCATGATGCACATGACAGTGGCTTCTATATCTAAGAAGAAGTCAAATGCTCTCAGCTTGATTCACTAGTCTGACACTCAATGTGAGAAATTGGGCAAGTCATATACCTCTGTAATTCTCAGGTCTTGTGTCTATAAAATATGTACCTTATCGAATTAAAGCATACTATAAAGTTTCTGTAGACATAGACCTAATTTTTGTGGGCCTGAACTTCCTGCAATTTGGCAGAGAGAACTCATGGAATAATATAGAAATAATAAAATAATATAGAAATAATATAGAAATATTGCAGAACTCAAGAATTGTGAGATATCAGGTTAGAATGTTAGAAAGAGTCATTTATTTATTCATGTATTTTTAATTTATTTGGCAGGTACTAGTGCTCAACATTGAGAGAGGTACTGGACATTTATTAGTAGTAATATTAATACATATTTTTATTGTTATGTTTGCTTTAGAGGGGAAGAAGGAATATTCTCAGAAGATGACCTGTCCTATTGTTTGCTCACAGATTTACCTGTGTTGGCATTCACCCCCTTTTCTTTACCTATGGTTTCAGAAATGTCTTGTTCAGGGGGAAATTCCTCCCATCTGACAGGAGATGATTTTTCTATGACATTCAAGTTGAAGACTTGCCAGAGTAATAGTCTTAACCCATTACTAGTTGAAAGTATTGTTACACCTTCACTGGCAAATCACCATAGAAAGTACTTAATAGGTATTAAATTAAGAGTAGAACAGTATGGTCATTTTCTCCCACTTTCATAAACTGCAGATTACAGGTGACTGGGGCAGAGGTCCTCTTTGTCAACTCAAGATAAAGAATTTATTGACTAGAATCCAGGGGACTTTTGCAGATATTCCTTCTAAAACAGTTCTCTACATCTAGGATGTAAGCTCAGCAATGTGTATTATTAGTTAGCTTTCAGCCAGACACGGTGGCTCAAACCTGTAATCTCAGCACTCTGGGAGGCTGAGGCAAGAGGATTGTCTGAGGTCATAGGTTTAAGACAAGCCTGGACAACATGGTGAGACCTCATCTCTACAATAAAATAAAATTTAAAAAAATTAGCCAGGCATGGTAGAGTGCGCCTGTAGTTCTGGCTACTTGAATCCCCGAGGCGGAAGAATCACCTGAGCCCAGCAGGTCGACGCTGGGGTGGCCGTGAACATGCCACTGCACTTCAGCCTGGGCGACGGAGTGAGACTCCAACTCAAAAAGAAAAAAATGACAGCTGCTTGTGAAAAGCAGTTTGCTTTGAGGCACTCAAATAATTCAACTAAAATGGTTTCCTAGCCGGGCTCGGTGGCTCAACCTGTATTCCCGCACCTTTGGGAGGCTGAGGTGAGTGGATTGCCTGAGCCCGTGGGTTCGAGACCCGCCTGGGCAGCGAGACCTCATCTCTACAATAAATCAAAAAATCAGCCGAGCGTGGTAGCGCATGCCTGTAATTCCGGCTACTTGGAAGGCTGAGACGGAAGGATCGCCAGAGCCCAGCAGGTTGAGGCTGCGGTGGCCGGGAGCAGCCACTGCACTCCAGTCTGGGCAAGAGAGTGAGACTCCAACTCAAAAATAAAATAAAATAAAATAAAATGGTTTCCTACAAAAAGTAAGCAGCAAATGAGAAACTAACCAGAGGGAGTCTTTGTCCTCTTTTAAGACCTAGGTTGGGCCTGGCACAGTGGTTCACTCCCATAATCCCAGAACATTCAGAGACTGAGGCAGGATTGCTTGAGCCTAAGAGTTTGAGACCATCTGGGCCATATAATAAGACCTCGTCTTCACTCAAACTATAAAAAATTAGCCAGGCATAGTGGCACTTACCTGTAGTCCCAGATAGTTAGGAGACTGAAGTAGGAGGGTAGCTTGAGGCCTAGAATCTGAGACTGTGATGACCCGTTATCATGCCACTGTATTCCAGCCTGGATTAGGCGACAGAGTGAGACAGCAACTAAAACAAACAAACAAAAGCCTTAAATTGCCCTGGATACCCTCATTTATGATTCCTTACCTCAATAAAAACATCTCATGTTTGTATGGTGCTCTGAGCTTACAAATTACTTTCACATTCATTATCTAATGAACTCAGCACTAGTTCTACTGCAGTAGAATGTAATAGGAAGTAGGTAATTAAATGGGTACAAGGATCCCTATTTTACAGATGCAAAAACTGAATCTCAGGAAGGTTAGATGACTTAGCAAAGACCATATAGTGGCAGTGATGATGGTATATAAGCTGTTGAAGTTTAAAATAACTCTCTTTTTTTATATTTTTATCTTTGATTTATGGTTTACAAAGAGCTCTCATATATATTATTTATTGTATTTCTGAGACAATTTGCTGTAGTGGTTGAGTATATCAGTTAGAACTTCCAGAATTATCTAGTCCAGTTCTAGCTGTGTAATCTCAAGCAAGACAACTCATTTCACTGACATACATCAGTTTACGGCTATTGTAGGAATTAGAGATCCCACATGTAAGGTACCTAGTATAGATTCTGGCATTCAGTAACTGCTCAAAAAAATGGTAGCTAACATTTTATTATTAACCACTCTACAAATCAAAAAAATTCTTTAACCACTTTGATAATAAAACTGAGATCATAGGAAAAGCAGAAGAGAATCCATTAGATTCCAAAGCTTCTTAAGAGAAATGTTTGTGTATGTTGGCAGGATGTGAGGGGTGCATGATTCTAGCTCTGGCCACCATATTACCCAGATTCTTGTCCATGTTTGATCTCAGATGAAGGCATTTAACCATTTGTGCTCTAAGGTTTTTCAGTGGTCAGTTGGGTTTTCAGATGAATAGAGGTGGGAGCAATGAAACAGTAACGAGTGTTTCCTTTCTCTCCCCTTCTGGAGGCAGCTTTGCTGTTCACAACTTTAATAAATCAAACTCATCCTACTATCAAATCTAGTTCCCTTTGCTTCAGGTGCCAGACCATGTGTGGAGCAGCTCAGAAAGGTGTTGCCTTTGTAATCCAAAATGAGCTGTTTGTCCCCATGGTGCCACTTGCTACCATAAGAAGCTTTTGAGAAAGCATCATTGTATTGAGATGTGTTACCTCATGCATTTGTGTTTACCCCAAGTGTGTGCATGCTGGTAGGACAAATTGAAAGTTGTTTGCTGCTAACTGAAAGAGTAATAGGCAATACCAGTGTCATCCCTATTGGGACAATTGCTACATTGGAGCTTGATTTATGAAAAGAAAGATGCCACAGATGCACTTTCAGCTCAAGGTGAGAGAAGGAGTTTGTTTGAAACCCCACTGTGGGGTGGTGCACTGTATTTAACAGCTCTAAGTTCTCCCACATGTGAGAGGCACCCATAATAACTCCTCTACATTCCTCCCAGTTAATAGATGTGAGCACTGGGGCAGATAATCTAAAGCCATTTAAAAGTAAGCAAATTGACCTTTTTAATTTAGTTTTGCTTAGACTTAATTTTCAACTCACATTCTTCTTAATGAACATAGCATCTCTAGCTATCTTTAGCATCCAGAAAAAATTTCTCAAGGTGCCATTTATGTAAATTTACTTTACACCAGCAATTCATATAGAATATGAATAATATTGATTTACCCAGTGCTTATTGAACACCAACAATATGCCAGATCCTGGAATAACCTTAATGATACAGCAGTTAAAATCCCCCAGGTTGGTCAGGGAAGCAGAGATGTTTCTCATAATTATATAAACCAGATATTGCTGAGAAGGGATATTGAACTCAGCATGAAGGAGGGGTGATCCTAATAATGAGTGAGGTTAGCTAGCCACATACTGTAGCAGGTGGGGATGTGGTGGGGAGGTGGGTCCTTTTAAGCAGAGGGACAAACATGAACAGATGTTCAGAGGTGAGAAGCAGCATGATGTATGGAGGAATTGCAGGTAATTTAGTGTTTCAGAGCATGAGGGTATAGAGAGAATGGTGGCAATTGCATCTGGAAGGCAAAAAGAGATGAGTCAGGAAAGGCCAGGAGTATCATGGTAGATAGGTAATGGGGAGCCATGCTCCATGGACTTAAGCACAGGAAAGACACAGAGAGATTTTTGGTTTGGATTGATCAGTATGGTGGCTCTGGGTGCCTGTAATCCAGAGATCCAGAATAGGAAAAGCCTAAATTGCCACTTAGTTCATAACTAGTTCACTTTTAAAATGAGAGATTTGAGGTCCCAATAGTGGCATTCTCTGTGGCACACCAGTTATGCTAGGCTGCCCATCCACTGCCCAACATGCTGGGTGAAGGCTTAGAGATTCCTAGGCACAATCTCCTACTAATCCACATGGATAACCACAGCAAATGACACCCCCTCCCTTGCACTTAGTTCAGCAGTCCACTGCATACTTTCTTTGAGGGGGTTCTTGGAACATAGAAGCAAGTGTAAAAATCTACAAGCTCATTTTGCTAAAGCCGAAGCAGTGGTTTTTGAAAGTCTTGCTCTTTTATAATAATGTGTCAGGGATCAAATAGACCATTTCTCCTGAGGGATTACTCCGTAGGCAAATAGTGCAGGAATAAGAAAAATGTGTTTTCTTTTCCTTTATGTTATAACTTCTGACTCTGAAATGGGCAGCAGCCTATTTCCAAATGATAGAAGAACACTGTAGAAGTTAAATCTCTTTCCAAGTGGTAGGTATGGGGGAGGGGAGAAGTAACACTGGGATACCAAGAACTTAAGTAATAGCAAAGGTGCTCTGTTAGGTTTGTGACCAGCATTGGAGGAGTCATATATATTCGCAAAGTTTAAATACATAGTGTGTAAATAATCTAGGAGAACCACGGTAGGAGCCAGTGCATAACTGAGGACAACATCCCAAAAGACCAATTCAATGTCATTGTGAGACCTGCCTAGGATTGTCTCATCTCTTATCCCTCGTGCCATTCTCATTCAAGCATTCCCAGTCAATCTAGAGCATAGTTTTAGGTCCCCCACTGGGCTCTTTCTCCTCAGCCTTCAATCTTTCATCTTATTTTCCTCTATACTGTGCAAAGAATAGTGGGATGAGTTTGGTTCTTATAGTAGACAAACATGGCTTTCTATCTTAGTACTATTATTTTCTTGTCAAGTAGCCTTGTGTGTGGGTGGGAAGGTGTTAGTCATCTTCTCTGTACTTCGATTATATTCTCTTGGAAATGCAGGTAGTCTGTCATTTCTCATAGGGTTGCTGTGAAGGTTCACTAGAGTGGATCTAAAGGGCCAGCACAGTGCCCAGCACATGAGTGCTCAGTGACTACCTTTGGTAATGTTACCCACACGTAAATTTAAGTCAACACCAGGGCCACTCCTTGGGTCTATACTTGTGTGTATGTATATTTAATTTTGTATAAAGATTAAGCCTAAAATGAATTAAAGAAGTTTCTAGAATCTTGTCTCTGTGTCCATGTATATCAGTGGGTCCAAAAGCATTTTAAGGAGAAACCATCTTCTATTAAACATTAAGAATAAGAATGACATAACTAAATAAACTTCTCTTAAAAGACCAACAAAACAAGGAAAAATTTCAGCTCAATTTGGTACCAGTATTATAGTCTGAGGTAGGAAGTTGGAGCCACACAGTGAGGCAATGAAAACGACAAATACATCACATCGCACCACCATATGGAACTTCAATTTGTAGACTGTATTCAGATACCACTAGTTGGTCTTCTTAACCCCTTGTAATTTTCCTGCACTGCAGAAGGAGGCAAATTCAGCCACTCTCCAGAATAAGCCCAGAGAAAAACTCCCCTTTATGCTTCTAAATCATAAATGTTATGTGTTCTCAAAGAGTTTCACATTCCAACATGAAAGAGGTGCTGATATAGTCTAAAAGAGAACCGCCCAGAGGCTGTGGCATTTAAAAGTCAACGCCAAGTTATGTAGTTTTAAAGAAAGATTCGGGGGATGCTGCCAACATTTATATTTCGTATTGCTGTGGAATTGCTTTCAATCCTGTCTCACTTATGTCTCTGTAAGGTAAAGATTCCTAGGTTGCTATGGAAAAGATGCATTTAAGCTGACTGCTATGGTAACTAGCCACATATGGTGAAGAGGCATCACATGGCACAGAATTTGCATAACTAATTTGAGTATTTTAGTGAACAGCACAATCTGTACATAGGAGGCTAAGTAGTCAGAGGCTTTTTTTTTTGTTTTATTGTGCACACAGAAGTAACAAGTACTATTCTCTGTTTTTACATTGTAAGTTAGTTGCAGACTCATCTTTGATTTCAGGCATCAGTCCACACAGTGTGTGGCTATAAAGGTGCATGAATGTATTTGTGAGCTTATAAAAATTGAATCATTCTCAACATTTTAGAATTACATTTCATGTATCTAGATTTATACTTCTTAAGCCTCTTTTTTACAACATGAGAACAATTTAATTACATTTTACCATTATAATAGTTTACCATTATTTAATTTAATTCAACTCAGTTTTATAACTATTTATTTGCAACGTTACTGGATGATGTTTGCCTGGATTGTGCTGTTTATATCTTAAATATCTGAAGTGATCTATATCTTAATGTAAAACAATGACTGATGCATGGTAAACAGGGAATAACGTTGGAAATAAAAAAATAGACTCAGTTCTGCTGTTATGTTCTCTGAGAGCATTTCAAGACACCCTTGTCCCGGGCCAAGTATGTTTCCCACTCATTCTGTCTTCCTAAGATT
Source organism: Carlito syrichta (assembly GCF_000164805.1). Classification (NCBI taxonomy): domain Eukaryota; kingdom Metazoa; phylum Chordata; class Mammalia; order Primates; family Tarsiidae; genus Carlito; species Carlito syrichta. The sequence goes on along the minus strand of NW_007246632.1, from coordinate 679,250 downwards.
CTCTGTTTATAGCTCCTGAACAATGTAAAGCAATGTCTACATTGTTCTAAAATTGACAGTTCTTAAAAATCCATTACTTTTATTAGATTCTGAGCCCCTTAATGGGAGGTGTCTGTGTCTTATTCAGACATGTATATTCATGGCCTGGCATAGTTTCTTTCACAGAGTTGGCATACAGTACATATTTATAAAAGAGTAAGTAAATGATACACAAGTGAATGAATGATAGATAACTATATCAACCATATATTAAAAGATAATGATTTGGGAGAGAAATGTTATCCATAGTCTCTTATTTTCTCTCTCTGTGTCTTTTTATTTGTTTTTTTTGTAACCTCCATCTTCCTCATAAAATTATATAAGATCAGATTAATGGACTAATTGTCTTTGCTGTTAGCATCTTTATCCTAATGTTATTTTCCCATATTCTTTTACATCGTGGTAAAAAAAAAAATGGCATTACTTCCTTTCCTCAGCACACCCATATCCAAAGGTTTATGCTACTGTGGTGAAGGCAGAATGACCTGTACTCACCTGAGGCCCTTACCACACTCGCTCCAACTTCCCCACTTGAGCACAGCCCCTCTCTCACACAAGCCATGCATATGCATGCATACACATCTCATACACTCTGGTGGTTGAATCTGCTCTAAGAGGTACAGGGAGGAAAAGATTGGTGGATGACAGGTAAGGAGCTCTTTTTATAATTGTTACTTTAATACATTAAGTTTATTTTGAGATGACTGTGGATTCATATGCAGTTGTCAGAATACAGAGAGCTCTTCTGTACCCTTTACCCAGATTCCCCAATGGTAACATCTATAGTGTGATGTTACAATCAGAGTATGGATACGGTCATTTTTCAGGGAATTTTCATCATTAAAGGGTACCATGTGTTGCCCTCTCATAGCCCCACCTCCTTCTCTACCCTCACTTCCTTGTTAGCCCCTGGGATCTCTGTTCTATTCTCCATTTGTATATTATAACTTAACTAATTCTCTAGATATAGTATCATACATACATTTTGTGATTTTTTTTAAAAACTCAGTATAACACCTAGAGTTTCATCAAAGATATTGTGCATCATTGAGAAGACATAAAGATCTCAAACAACCTAATGTCTTACCAAAAGAAACTAGGAACACAAGAACAAACGAAACCCATAGCTAGTAGAAGAAAAGAATTAATAAAAATAGGACCAAAAATACATGAAATTGAAAGCAAGAAAACAACAACAAAAACAAACAAAGGATCATCAAAATAACAAGTTAATTATTTGAAAGGATAAACATGATCAATAGACTGCTAGCTAGATTAACAAAGGGAAAAAAAGAGAGAAGATCCATATTAGGCATAATCGAAAATGACAAAGGTGACATTACAACCTTTCTCATAGAAATACAAAAGCTCCTCAGAGACTACTGTGAACATATCTATGTGCAGAAACTAAAAATCTAGAGGAAACTAATATATTCCAGGAAACTCACAACTGCCCAAGACTGAAACAGAAAGAAATTGAAATGCTGAACAGAACAATAATGAATTATAAAACCAAATCAGTAATAAAAACCTACTAATCAAAGAAAGCCCTGGACAAACCGGATTCATGCCAAATTCTAGCCAACATACAAGCAGATACTAGTCTACTGAAACTATTCCAAAAATTGAGGGAGAGGGATTCCTTTCTAAATCATTCTATGAAGGGAATATCCTGATACTCAAATCTGGCAAAGATGCAACAAAGAAAGAAAACTACAGACCAACATACCTGAGAATGCAAAAATACTCAATAAAATACTCACAAACTGCATTCAACAGCACATCAACATGATCATAAACCATGATCAGGTGAGCTTTATTCCTGGGATGTAAGATTGGTTCAACAAATGTAAATCAATAATTGTAATCCACCACATTAGATAAATTAAAAACAAGAGCCACAGGGTCATCTAAATAGACAAACACACAAAAACCTTTGATAAAATCCAACATTGCTTCATAATAAAAACCTTTAACTATCTAGGCATCAAAGAAACAGATACTACCTTATATCAATCAGAATGTCTATTAAAGCTGTGCTCGGTGGCTCAGCCTGTAATCCCGCGACTTTGGGAGGCTGAGGTAAGTGGATTGCCTGAGCCTGCAGGTTCGAGACCCGCCTGGACAGCGAGACCTCATCTCTACAATAAATCAAAAAATCAGGCGGGCGTGGTAGCGCATGCCTGTAATTCCGGCTACTCGGAAGGCTGAGGCAGAAGGATCACCGGAGCCCAGCAGGTCGAGGCTGCGGTGGCCGGAAGCGGCCACTGAACTCCAGTCTGGGCAACAGAGTGAGACTCCAACTTAAAAAAAAAAAAAAAAAAGAATGTCTATTAAAAAATTAAAACAACAACAAAAACAACAGATGTTGATGAGGTTGTGGGAAAGGGGCAATGATCATACACTGTTGGTGAGAATGTAAGCTAGTTTCAGCCCTGCAGAAAGCAGTTTGGAGAGTTCTTAAAAAACTAAAAATAGAATTACCATTCGACCCAGCATTCCTACTACTGGGTGTAAACATAAAGGAACATAAATCATTCTACCAGAAAGACATCTGCCCTTGTATGTTTAAAGGAGTACTGTTCATATTAATAAGGACGTGGAACTATCCTAGGTGCCCATCAATGGTGAACTGTATAAAGAAAGTATGTTATAGATACCTCATGGAATATTATGTATCCATAAAAAAGAATGAGATTGTGTCCTTTGCAGCAACATGAATGCATCTGGAGGCCGTTATTCTAAGCAAATTAACACAGAAACAGAACACAAAATACTACATGTTCTCACTTATAAAGTGGGAACTAAACATTGTGTATACATAGCATAATGATGAAAATAATAGACACTGGGGACTCCTAAAGAGGGGCGGAAGAAAAGGGGGCAAGAGTTGAAAACCTACCTATGGGGCACTATGTTTGCTGTTTGAGTGATGGGTTAATTAGCAGGCCAAACCTCACTATCATGCAATGTACCCATGTAACCTCTACATATATCCCTTGAATATAAAATAAAATTTAAAAATGAAATAAAATGCCAAAAAACTCCAATGCTTAAAGCTTAAAAAAAGAGAGAAAAAATGTTAGACTCTCACTATTTTCATTCTTCTCTGAAGAGAGCACAATTTTTTAAAATCCAAAGCAATATGAACCAAATTTTTTAATGGAATAAACACATTTTCAAACATTAATGCTCTCTAAAGATTTTACTTTTGTGAACTTTTAGAAAAGAGATTGCTGAAGATTGTGCTCATTAAAACACAAAAATCAAACCAAAAGAGTCAAGATCGAAATTCTGGAAGAACTGTAGCACTAGAGGAGATCTCTTTGACTGACAGCAAAGATATGTCTCCAGACCATAGCTAAGCAGGAAGATGAGGGTATGGAATATAGCGTTAACAGAAAAAAGGGAGGCTGAGGTGAGTGGATTGCCTGAGCCCGCGGGTTCGAGACCCGCCTGGGCAGTGAGACCTCATCTCTACAATAAATCAAAAAATCAGCTGGGTGTGGTAGTGTATGCCTGTAATTCCAGCTACTTGGAAGGTTGAGGCGGAAGGATCGCCGGAGCCCAGCAGGTCGAGGCTGCGGTGGCCGGAAGCGGCCACTGCAATCCAGTCTGGGCAACAAAGTGAGACTCCAACTCAAAAAAAAAAAAAAAAAACCAGTTATTTTAAGAGTTATTAGAGAATGTAGGAAATATTATCTAGAAACTTGAAGAGAGTCAAGTAAGAGACAAAAAAATAATTGTTGGAGGTGGGGAAGGCTGGGGAAAAAAAAGTTGTATTAGTAGTTTAGTCCTTGTTATTGCTAATTAGTATTCTATGGTAGTAACATACTTTGGTTTATTTAATTTTTATCTCTAAGAATATATTTGTTATTTCAAATTTTTGAACATGTTTTTATTTCTCTAGGATAAATGTCTAAGAGGGCAACTGCTAGGTTGTTTGTTTCTTACATGTCTAGTTTGTAAGGACATCACCACACTGTTTTCCAGAATGGTTGTACCATCTTACAGTTCTACCAGTAATGTGAGTTATCTAGTTTCTTCACATCCTAAATGGCATTTGACGCTATCATTATTTTTTACTTTAACGATTTTATGTATAGTGATATCTCATTGTGATTTTAATTTATATTTCCACAATGTCTAATTACTGTAGGTATTATAAATCTTGAAATCAGGTAGAAGATAATGAGCATCTTTTAATGTGCTTATTTTGTAATCTGTATATACTCTTTTATGAAATATCTCTTTATATCTTTTGCCTATTTCCTAGTTGGATTATTTTTTCTTGTTGAGTTTGGTAGTTCCTTATATATTCTAAAATACTAGTCCTGTGTTGGATATGCACTTTATAAATATTTTCTCCCATTCTTTAGCTTATATTTTCATCTTTTTAATGTAATCTTTAGCTGAACAAATGTCTTTAATTTTTATGAAATATAGTTCATTAGTTTTTCTTTTTATGGATCACCCTTGATCCATTTTGAGTTAACTTTTTTATAAAATGTGATTTCCTTTTTTTTTCCTTTTTGGTCTATGAATATTTAATTGCTCCAGCATTATTTCTTAAAAAGACTATCGTTTCTCTCTGAATTACTCTTGTAACTTTCTCAAAAAACAGTTGGGCATGTATTTTCTGTTCCATTGATCTATGTGTGTATCTTGCCTTAAATCCCATGTAGTTTTAATTACTGTAGGTACATAAATCTTAAACTCAGGTAGGAATGGTTTCCTCCACGTTATTCTTTTAAAAATTGTTTTAAGTACACTAATTTTTTTGTCTTTCTATATAAATTTTATAATAAATTTATCTATATATACCAAAAATCTTGTTGGGAGTTTAACAAGAAGTATATTAAACGTGTGTATAAATATGGGCAAAATAGATACTTTACTATGTTGAGTGTTCCAATCCATGATCATGGTATGTCTATTTATTTAGAATTCGTTTGATTTCTATTATCAATATTTTGCAGTTTAGGGTATATAATGCTTATTTAGATTTATGTCTAAGTATTTTTAAGTCATTATAAATGGCATTATATTTTTTAGCTTTGGTGTCTACATGTTGATTGCTAGTATATAGAAATACAATGGATTATATATTTATCATGTACATTGTTACCGGTTGAAATTATTTATTGGTTCTAGAAGTTTTGGGGGTTTTTTGGTAGATTTTTGTTGTTGTTTTGTTTGTAGAAGATCATGTCTTTTGAAAATAGGAACAATCTTATTTCTTTCTTTCTGATTTTTTGACTTTTATTTTGTTGTCTTGCTTTGTTACAAGAAAAGTGCTAGAATTTAAAGCATATGGTATATTAGACTGGTAGGAAGGACATCTTTACCTTTTTCCTAATCATAGGGGGAAAAATTCATCTTTCACCCTTTAATATAATGTTAGGTACAGATTTATTTTATAGATGCTCTATATTAAGAAGAGGGAGTTTTCTTCTATCTCTAGTTTTTGTGACTTTTTATCAGCGTGTGTTGAATTTTATCAAATGCTTTTTCTGTATTGATTGATTGATGTGATTATGCTATTATTCTTCTTTAGATTGTTTATATGGTTGATTTCTTTGCTTGATTTTCAAATATTGAACCAGACTTGCATTCCTGGAATAAACCTCACTTGATCATGATATATATTGTTTTGCATATTGTTGAATTTTATTTGTTAATATTTTAAAGGGATGTTTGTGTTTCTATTCATGAGGTATATTGGTTTGTTGTTTTCTTTTTTTGTACTTTTTTGAGGTATTTTAATAATATTAGAAGAGAATTGAAAAGTATACTCTCCACTTCTATTTTCTGAAAGATTGCATAAAATTGTTCTTGATTCTTTTAGTATGTTTTGTAGAATTCTCCAATGCAACCATCTGGCCCTAGAGATCTCTTTGTTAGGAATTCTTAACAACTCAATTTCTTTAATAGTTGTAGAGCTATTTATATTATCTATTTTATATTGAGTTGCTTGTGATCATTTGTGATTTTTGAGGAACTGGTACATTTCCCCTAAGTTGTCAAGTTTATATGTGTAGAGCTGTTTATAGGATTCACTTAGTATCCTTTTGACATCTTCAGAGTCTGTAGTGATGACTCCTATTTCATTTCTGATATTGGTAACTTATAACATATTTTTCTTTGTCAGTCTTGTTAGAGGTTTGTTAATTTTATTGATCTTATCAAACATTGATTTTTTAATTTAATTGATTTTGTCTATTGATTCTGTGATTTAAATTTTATTATTTTCTGCTCTTTATTATTTTTTTCTTCTCCTTGACTTGGGTTTATTTTGCTTTTTATTTTTCTAGATGGAATCTTAGATTATTTGAGACTTTTCCTCTTTCTTAATATAAAAATTTAATGCTTTAAATTTCACTTTAGGATGGTTTTAACTGTGTCCCATAAATTTTGATATATTGTTTTAGTATTTTCACTGACTGCAATTCATATTTTAAATTTCTTTTGAGATATTCTCTTGACCCGTATGTTATTTTCAAGTAAGTTTTTAAGTTTTTAAGCATTTGGAGATTTAAAAAAATATTTCTGTTGTTAGTCTTTAGTCTTATTTCACTGTGGTCAATCAGAGAACACAATCTCTATTAATTAAATTTATTCACATTTGTTGAGCTTTGTATTATGGCCCAGGATATGTTCTATCTTACTACAAGTTTTGTGGACACTTGAAAAGAATATGAATTCTTCTGTTTTTGTTGGATTATTCTATAAATGTCAAGTAGAGTCTATTAATTGATATTGTTGTTCAGTTTTTCTATATGCCTTCTAATTTTCTGTCTAGTTATCTTACCAATTGTTAAAATAGGTGTATTGAAATCTCCAATTATAATTGTGAATTTATATGTTTGTCCTTTCAGTTATATTATTTTTACTTCATTTAGTTTACAACTCTGTTTTTTGGTGCATACACATGTAAGATTTAGTATCTTCTTTGTGGATTTATTCTATAATTCTTTTTTTCTTTTTTTTTTGCGTTAGAGTCTTACTCTGGTGCCCAGACTGGAGTACAGTGGCATGCTACCAGTGACCACTGCCTCAACTTGCTGGGCTCTGGTGATCCTCTGCTTCAGTCTTCCAAACAGCTACTACTATAGGCATGCACTACCACACCCAGCTCACTTTTGATTTATTGTAGAGATGAGGTCTTGCCAAGTTGTGCAGTCTGGTCTTAAACCCATGGGCACAAGCAATCCACTCGCCTCAGCCTCCTAAAGTGCTGGGATTATACGCTGAGCCATTGAGCCTAGCCTATCCTATTATTCTTATATAATGCCTCACTCTAATCTGCTAATTTTATTTTGCTTTGAATATACTTTATCTGGTGTTAAAATAGACATTCTTGCCATTTACAAAGTAAAGTTTACATAATATGCGTTTTTCCTTTTTTTATTTTCAACCTGCCTATATGTTACACTAGAAGTGAGTTTCTTGTAGGCAGCATATAGTTGGGTTATTATTATTATAATTTTTTTTTTAGTGGGAAAGGATTTATTAAGAGGACAGAAAAGCTCCCACAGTGAGAGGGGGCCCAAGGAGGTTGCTAATTATAATTTCTGACTTTTTATTTATATATTTAGAACATTTACATTTAGGGTATTATAGGATGTCATGGTTTAAGTCTTATATTTTGTTTATAACTTTCCCTTTTTTCTCTCTATTTTTTCTGTTTTGTTTTTTGTTTTGGCCATCCAGTGGGTTACTTGAACAATTTTTACAATTTCATTTGTTTTACCCAGAGTGTGTTTGAGTGCATCTCTTTGTAGAGTTAATAATTAATCTCCCCTTAGGCGTTGTTTAGGTAATTTACTACAACCTATTGTGTTGTCTTTTTGCCAGTTTGAGTGAAGTGTTGAAACCTTGATCGTCATTTATATCCCTTTATTTCTCTCTGTTTATCATATAACTTTCTTAAATATTTATTTTACATTAAGTGAGAATCCAATTAGACCATGATAGTTATGTTTAAAAACATAATTTAGAAAACTCAAGAAAATAAGTTTATTGCATTTACCCACATTTTTTGCTATGATTTTTTTTATTTTTAGATTTTCTTTTTCTTTTTTTTTTTTTTTTGAGTTGGCGTCTCACTCTGTCGCCCAGGCTGGAGTGCAGTGGCACGCTCCTGGCCACCCCAGCCTCGACCTGCTGGGCTCCGGCAATCCTTCCGCCTCAGTCTTCGAGTAGCTGGAACTACAGGTGCGTGCTACCATGCCCGGCTAATTTTTTGATTTATTGTAGAGATGAGGTCTCGCCAAGTTGCCCAGGCAGGTCTCGAACCCGTGGGCTCAGGCAATCCACTCACCTCAGCCTCCAAGCTTTATTTTATTAGCATTTCCTTTCTATTTGGAGAAATTTCTTTAGATATTATTTCAGGGTAGTTCTACTTGTGACAAATTCTCATAGCTTTCTCTTATTTGAGATTGTATTGATTTCCCTTAATTCCTCAAGAATTCTTTCACTAGGTATAGTATTCTAGGTTGAAAGTTGAAAGTTCTTTTTTCTCTCAAGTTGAAAAAATATTGTGTCACTTCCTTACGACTTCCAAAATAATTTCTGATAAGAAATCTACTGTTACTCCAAATTGATTTACCTTTATAGGTTTAAATGTCATTTCTTTCTTATGACTTTCAAAAATTTTTTTTTTATCTTTTGTTTTCATAAAATTGGCTATAATATGTTTTAATGTAGAGTTCTTCCAGTTTATCCTGTTTGGTCTTTGCTCAGCTTCTTGAATCTTTTTGTTTATGGTTTATTTGGTTAAAGTGTTTTCAGTCATTTTTTTCTTTGAGCTGTCTTTCAGATCTCCTCTCTCTTCTTTCATTCTGGGACTTTGGTGATATAAATATTAGATTATTCATTAAAAAATACCATAGATCCCTGAAACTCTTTTTTTTTTTTTTTTTGAGTTGGAATCTCACTCTGTTGCCCAGGCTGGAGTGCAGTGGCACACTCACGACCACGCCAGCGTCGACCTGCTGGGGGCTCTGGTGATCCTTCCACCTCAGCCTTCCTGGAATTACAGGTGCAGGCTACCACATTGACTAATTTTTTTTTTTTAATTGTAGAGAGGAAGTCTTGCCAAGTTGCTTGGACTGGTCTCGAATGTACAGGCTCAGGCCATCTACTCGCCTCAGCCTCCCAAAGTGCTGGGATTACAGGTTGAACCACCTAGCCTGGCTCTCTTGTCATTTTTAGGTTAATTTATTCTCCATTTAAATACATATTGTTTTATCTTTAAGTTCACTGATTCTTTCCCTTGTCCTCTTCATTCTCTGGCTGAATTTGTCCATTGAGTTTTGTATTATACTTTAATTATTGTGTTTTTCAGTTCTTAAATTTCAAACTGAATTTTTATATTTTCTATTTTTTATTGAGACTTTTTTGTTTCTTTGCTGAGACTTCTATTTTTCAATTTGTTTCAGGTATGTTCATAATTGTTCTTTGAAATGTACTTATAATGTCCACTCTCATCCTGGTGTTGGCATTTATTGATTCGCTCTTTGGTTTTCACTTTTGATTGTCCTGGTTTTCCGTATGATAAATAATTTTCTGTACATTTTCAGACAGGAAAAAGGGAAAAGTGGTATATTCTCATTCCTTTCAGGTGAAGATAAAAGTTCAAGTTTTCCTTTCGGCATCTGTTGACACCCACAGGTGCAAGGCTTTTCCTTACTGCTGAGTGGAGATAGGAGTTTCGGTTTCTCACTAGACTTCCATTGATAGCTCTCTCTAGCTGGAAGGGGTAGGAGTGCCCTTTTACTACTATTCTCTACTTGACTCCACTTGACCTTCACTGACACCATGGTGAGTATAAGTGGGAGGGTGTGATCTTATGACTCTTGGGCAGTGGTGAAAGTTCTGACTCTCTGTAAGGCTTCCTCTGACAGCACCCTAGCCAGGAGAGGAAGGGATGTCTTATTACTGCCAAGTGAAAGCTGGGATCCTGGCCCCCAAATGGTCTCTGCTGACACAGTGTTGGGGAGATGACTTTTATTACTGCCGGTGTGGAGTCTCAGCTTCCTTATAGGCTCTTTCTGATGTTATTTGAGCAAAGGAGTTGGGGAACCTCCTTATAAGTGATAAGGATACAAGTCAAGGCTTCTACTTGACCTTTTGCTGGTGTAGGTGGGATTAGGGTCATAGATTTTTGTGTGATATTGACTGAAGGAAAGCAGTTATAATCTAAAAATTGTCTGTTTTTCTGCATTTTCCTGGACCTTTGGCTAGATGGAATAGGCTTTTCTTAAGGCTATTTTTGTGTGCGTCCTTTAATGTTTCTGAGTTTGGGGCTTGTGCATCTTCAACTTTGGAGTATATAAGGCAAGAGAAAACCCATAAAATTTACCACCATGTCGTTCCTAGGGTTTCTAGGTCTCTTGTTAGTCTTCCCACTTCTTTCTACCTTTAGCTCTTCTTACATTTGTTTTATATATAGTGCCAGGATTTTTATTTGTACTTAGTAGGAAGAATTGAGAAAAGCACCTCTACTTCATCTTCCTAGAAGTGAAAGTTTGTAATAGGTTTCCCTTTTATTATTTGTTTAGCTCTTGGCATTTAGCACTTGGCATTTTGTCCTGGAATCTGGGACATTATTGTCACTAATATTTGAGAGAGATCATTCCAAGCTACAAATTCTGGCTGGCAATGTCACTGTAAACATTAAGTTGGCAGTAGTCACAGTCTAAATACAAAGACTGCCAGTCTTGTCCTAAGTACAGGCATGTATGATAAAGAGTCAGTCAATTAGGAAAATAATATTTTTCCTGAGCATAATATTTACTATGTGTATGACACTTTATTATTATTACTAATAGTAGCAATAATAATTAAAGCAATAATAATTGTTGTCATATTTGAGTGCATGTTTCAAAGTGGTTTGAGTACATCATGTCATCTAATTCTCACTTCAACCACTTTTGTATGCATATTTTTCTATGCATGTGTGTGTTCATTTTTAGTATCTACTACCAGACTCTGTTCTAGAAAATACAAACATAAAGGAGAATGGGATATTCTAGGTGTCTATTCTTATGAAAAAAAAGTCAACATTTCAGATAGAGACAAATACTTCAAAAGACAGTAAAAGCTGAAGATATGACAGAGCATGCTTGGGATGGTGCGGGCTATTTTATGGGGTGATTGAGCACATCTATACAACACACTCCCTATCAAACTTCAGTGCTTTGAGGATTACCAATAATTTTAAATGTAAACTTTAAATTCATATTCTCATACTCAAAAAGTTGGTTTCATTTCAGATATTACATAGGATAATGGTAAAGTGTAAGGTACAAAACGTTTAGAATCCCAAGTCTGTCTGCTCATGTGCTTTCTGGGCAGGATTGTGCAGGTCAGAAACCTATAACAGCAGAACTTTCATATCAAGGTCCAAGTAAGCTCACAGCATTAAATAAATTAGTTTCTAGTTATTTCATCTCTCTGTTCATGGTATCCCTTTTTTATAAAGAAGAAAACAAAACAATTTCCTTTAAAGAAGAAACAAAATAGTTTCCTGAGGGGGTAAATCTGTTGGATGGTTGTTGACTTTAATAGAGAATATATACTTACCATAACAATGATTAGTTACTGTTAAAAATAAGTACTAGGTACTATTTATTGAGCAGCTGTGTGCCTCATTATGTACTTTATGTATATTTCATTTGCTCTTTACAACAATTATATTGGACAAGAATTTATTCATTTCTCCATTTACAAATGAGCAAAAAGAGATCAAGGGATTAAGTACCTTTCTCTATTTCATCTTCCTAACCCAGAACAATGGTCTGCTCATCTTTGTTCCTATCATTGCCCATAGGGCTGACCGCTATTGACTGCTTCATCTTGAGCTGCTTTGCTGGCTTGTTTCTGGTTGTCTGGTTGGGTTTGACCAAAGGGTAATCCCTGCAAGAGATCAGAAAATGATTTTTTTAAATGTCAGGGTATTTATCTCCTGCCATAGTACTGGCAGTAGATATCACTCCATAACTGTAGCTCCTGTTAGGCAACACTTCCAAAGCGCCAACACTTATCAGACTGTAATTCTCTATTTCTTCCCTCTTGCTCTAATCCCTAGGGTGGTAAAGGCTTCTTGCTCCTGTTCTTGAGTCCCTGAGGCTTCATTATTTTTTATTCAATCCCTTAACCTAACCATAGCTCTCTTCTTTAAATTATCTTCAGAATCCCATCTGAATTGCCTGTTATTTCTTTTGAGGGCCCTCTGGGAACAGAGACATTATGCAGTTAAATTGTGCAATTAACACATGGTATACCTAGCCTTCCTAGGATTCCAGCTCCAATCTGCCTGATTCCAAAACTCATTCTTTTTTTGTTTTCCCTTTTTACTGAAATTAAGTTATGCTGTCCCAATCCTAAAACATTAAATGAAACCTAAGTTATGGAAAGTTTTAATGACTCACCTAAAATGACCATTATCAACTCAAGAAGTAATTTTTCATCTGGCCAGCTTTTTAGAAGTGTGTTTTCTACAGTTGTGGAAGCAGAAAACCTGCATAAGCAGATGTGGGAAAGTATTTTGGCATGTTCTCAATACTAAATTTATCCACAATTAGAAACCTTTCTGATCATTATGGATGTGGTAGTTTTGTTTTAATTAAACCGTATTGGATCTGTGATCACTACAATGTAGTTGAAAAGCTTTGGCCATTTAGGACTTTAAGTATTTTATAGTTATGTCTTATGATGATCACAACAGCTCTTTTCACTGTGGGCATTAATATAATTGACCCTGGCTTCCATTATTTGCTTTCATCTGGGGAACACAGCTCTCATCATGGTCAATTATCTCACAGTAATTCCAACAACAAAGGTGACTTTTGCTTAATTAAGCAAGTTTCTAATCACCTTCTTAAACTGGAGAATATAGCTTAGCTTATACTAATATAACTACTTTTGGTGGAATTGCTGCCCCTCCCAGGTAGCTCATACATAATGTGAAGTATTTTCTGAGATTGAAAAATGTAGGCAAATTAATATAATGAAGATATTAATTTCATATTGGAGACACTTGGAGGATGAATTAAGATTAACTTCTATTCCCAGGCCTCATGCTTAGTGCAGATAAGAAAAACTGCTTTGCCTTTGCACACAAAATCCATCTTTCCCTGCCACTCCCTAGGCTTGCTCATATGAGTAGCTGAGAATTCCTGCAAAGTATATATTAAGAACACTACACCCCCATGTGGTGGCAAAAATATTTCTGGGAAGTCAAGTATGTTCAACAGGGACTCTCCTATTATTCATAAATTTTCTAATCTCTCTAAACATGTCATTTTTAGACCTTATTAAAGTTATAAAAAATTTGTAGATTACTAAAAATAACTAAAAATATTCTGTGTATAAATTGTTAAAATCTATTTGTCAATTGTAACTTATTTCCTGGCTTAATAGAGTCATATTAGCTAGAAAAAAAGAGATGGAACCCATAAATTAGACAAACAGTAGATGTCAAAAGTGTTGTTTATGTACCAATCATAATAGTTTATTATATCTTATTGAAGGTGGTGGAAAAATATGGTCGACAGTAAGTCAAAAAGATATAGCTTAGATCTTGACTTTCCACTTGCCAGTGCTGTGGCCTTGGACATTATTTTTAGCCTCAGTGTCCTTATCTGGAAAACAAGGGCATGATTCCTGTTGTAATTTGTCATTTTAAAAATTGTCAAATATAAAGTAATATTTTATTAAATGATACTTTAAACTTCCTTAATTTTAGCATGCAATTTCTAGCTTGAAAGTCTTAAATTGTGTAACTACTTAATTTAAAAGTTCAGAGGCTCTGAACACTGCATTTTGAAACACATTCTTTTTTTTTTCTTCTTCTTCTTTTTTTTTGAGTCAGAGTTACACTCTGTTGCCCAGGCTAGCGTGCAATGCCACAATCATGGCCTTGCAGCCTCTGGGCTCAGGTGATCTTTTCATCTAAGCCTCCCAAGACTATTTTAAAAATTATTTTTATATGAATACCTTGTATTTCAAAATTAAAATGACAGGCATACACATTTCAATTTATATTTACAGTGAATATGAATAAACAGTGGGGAGAAAGGGAGAGACAGGATTGTTGAGTCTGCTGTGTTTCTCTTTTAAAATTTTTGCTACTATCTTTTATGTTGCTGTGTATTGGTTCTTATTCTCTTGTACAATTTTGTACACACAACTTTGTAAAATTTCAGTCTCTACTTAACATAAGGGAAGACCTGTTTCTTTGCAACAGTAATGTGTTCTCCTCATCAGACTAGATGTTGTGGTATTCACTGGCTCTCTGTTTTATGCCATATTTATCCTATTGAGGTATTATGAGATTCACAAGATGTGTAAAAGAGCTTTTTATAAAGCATATACAAATGGAAAATATCATTATTAACCAATATTCAGCTAGACACTGTTTCAAGGATGTTATTTAATACTGTTACTGTTTTAAAGCAGAAAAAGAAAAATGAAAATAGTTAGACATCATAGTTAGAAAGAAGGAAGATGGGAATAAAGCAGAGAAGTCAGGTCAGGGAAAAACTGTCACTTGGCTGTTTCCTGGAAACCTTTGGATTTAATGTTTACGATCCAGTTTGAAAAGTAAAATTGAGAAAGGTAAAAAATATAAATGAAAATAAAAGAAAGGAGGACAAAGAAGAAGAAAGAGTCTAAAAAACTCTTTCTTCTAGATTTGAGAAATTGACAGGTGATTGAAAATAGAGCCTTGCTCGTTTGTGTTTCCATATGAATTCCTGTGTTGTTTTTTCTAGGTCTGAGAAGAATGTTGCTGGTAATTTGATAGGTATTGCATTGAATCTGTAGATTGCCTTAGGTAAGGTGGACATCTTCACAATATTGATTCTTTCAATCCATGAGCATGGGAGATTTTTCCACTTGTTTGTGCCATCTTTGATTTCTTTGAGCAGAGTTTTGTAGTTTTCATTGTAAAGGTCTTTCACGTCTCTGGTTAGGAAGATGCCAAGGTATTTCATTTTTTTGGTGACTATTGTGAATGGAATTGTGCTTCTTATTTGGGTTTCTGTCTAAACAAACAGGTGGTATCACATTGCCAGACTTCAAACTTTACTATAAAGCTACAATCATCAAAACAGCTTGGTATTGGTATAGGAACAGGCATATAGATCAATGGAATAGAATTGAGATCCCAGAAGCAAAACTTCAATTTCTTAACCAACTCATCTTCAACAAAGCTTCCAACACCTATCACTGGGGAGAGGAGAACCTATTCAGTAAATAGTGCTGGGAAAACTGGCTGACCACATGCAGAAGATTGAAACAGGACCCCTATCTATCCCCATACAAAAAAATAAGCTCCAAATGGATCAGAGACCTAAATGTAAAACCTCAAACCACAAGAACCTTAGAAAATGAAGCCGGACTCGGTGGCTCAGCCTGTAATCCTGTGCCTTTGGGAGGTTGAGTTGAGTGGATTGCCTGAGCCCGCAGGTTCGAGACCCGCCTGGGCAGTGAGACCTCATCTCTACAATAAATCAAAAAAATCAGCCAGGCATGGTAGCACATGCCTGTAATTCCAGCTACTTGGAAAGCTGAGGTGGAAGGATCGCCAGAGCCCCAGCAGGTCAAGGCTGCGGTGAACAGGAGCCGCCATTGCACTCCAGTCTGGGCAACAGAGTGAGACTCCAACTTAAAAAAATAAAATAAAATAAAATAAAATAAAGATTAAAAAAAAGAAAAAAGAAAAAAGAAAATGAAGGACACACCCTCATAGAAATTGGAACTGGCATCCGATTCCTGAACAAAACTCGAAACCCACAGGCCATAAGGGATAAGATAGAAGTGAGAACTCATTAAACTGACAAGCTTCTGCAAAGCCAAAAAAACCATCAAGAGAGCAGGGAGACAGCCTACAGACTGGGAAAAAGTATTTGCCAACACCAGGTCAGGCAAAGGCTTAACATCTTTGATCTACAAAGAACTCAAACATGCTGAAAAGAAAAAAACAAACAACCCCATTATAAAATGGGCAAAAGATACGAACAGACACTTCACAAAGGAAGACATCCGAGCAGCCAACAGACACATGAAGAAATGTTCAACCTCACTAATCATCAGAGAGATGCAAATCAAAACCACACTGAGATACCACCTAACTCTAGTCAGAATGGCAATTATCAATAACACAGAAAATAATAGTTGTTGGAGAGGGTGTGGCAAAAAGGGAACACTCCTACACTGTTGGTAGGAGTGTAAACTAGTGTAACCTCTGTGGAAAGCAGTGTGGCAATTCCTAAAAGCTCTAAACATTAACCTCCCATATGACCCTGCAATCCCCCTACTGGGAATATACCCTGAAGAACACAAATCACTTTATAAAAAAGATACCTGCACACGAATGTTTATTGCAGCATTGTTCACAATAGCAAGAACCTGGAACCAACCACACTGCCCATCAAAAGAGGACTGGATTAAAAAAATGTGGTACATATATACAATGGAATACTATGCAGCCATAAAAAAAAAACAAAATCATGAATTTCGCAGCAACCTGGATGGAGCTAGAGTCTATAATACTGAATGACCTCTCACAGATACAAAGATCTGAGTATCACATATTCTCATTCATATAGTGGACCTTGATCATCCAATGCACTACCATAAGAAAATGACTGACAGTGGCGGGAAACCATGGGGGGAGAATGGGACTAATGGTAGTAAACATATGTCTGGGGACGGGGAGACATCTGTTATCAACAAGGGGGCCTGAATGAAGCATATTTGTATACCTAACCCTTAACGGTACCCCACAATATCAAAATAAAAAATATTGATAAAAAAGAAAATAGAGTCTTGCTCTAAAATACTTTCTTAACCATTGCCTTGATGCTCTTTAACAGAATTTGAAAAGCAGTAAATGAAGCTTAAGGGAAGTTTTTGAGTCTTTCATATAACTTTGGGGAAGAATGAGTGCAGCCATTATAAGAAAGTCTGGGGGTTGATTGAAAGTTGTGGATAAATATTAACAGTCCTGCAGAGAAACATTTTATATATGTTATAAAACGTAACTATATTATATATTGGAATACTAAGGGAGGTATTATAAATGAAAGAGAGAAAATACACTCAAAAGTATGAGCATATATATGGAGAATAACTCAGGACCATATGCATATTTGCTGTTATCCTGATTGATATTATTAGGTCACAATGATAGGGACATTTCTGAAAGCACTGCAAACAAGAAAAGTGTACTTCACGTATACACGTATATATTTATACATTCATGGAGTGAACACCTATTGTGTTCTAAGTACCATGCTTGACGTTGACTAAAGATGTAGGTTGGGTGGGAGGCTTTGCTCTATGAATCTCTCTCAACAGAGAAAGTGAAAAGTGTGATGGGGAAAGACCCCCGTTATTTGTGGCCCATGCTTATTTTATTTTATTTTAGTTTTAGTTTTTACCTGTTGGCTACTTTATCTGGATGACCCGAGGCCTAGAAATCAGTCAGTTGTATCTTAGGGTTTCCCCTTTTTATGTTCCAGAGAATTTTGAATGAACCTCTACTAGTTTACTGGATGTTCTGTAATTTATCTCCTGCTAGTGAGAGTCTTCAAACATTCATGTGTGTCTGATGATGAACAGGAGATAAGGTAGGAATTGGGAACAGAAAAATATATGTATTTTCTCTACTTGTGATGTGCAGAATACTATAGAGGAAATATACATATAGGTGTATAATTACCATACTAAGTGAGGTGATAGATGTATGCCTTGAGTAAAGAGGTGGTTCGATGAGAATTAACATTTACTTCTTGGTAAAGGTGGAGTAGAAAGAGGAGTTTAGAAAAACTTTGTGGAGAAGCTATAAGAGTTGAGAAAGAATAATTATTTAGTGAAGGAAAGGCCTATGCAGAAGGAACAGCATGTGCAAAAGCTCAGAGGTACAGTATAAGTCATTAGATTTGGCTAGAGTAGGACACGAATTATAAAAAGAAATTCAGTTCACACACAGTGGCTCACACCTGTAATCCTAACACTTTGAGAAATGAAGACCAGAAAGATTGCTTGAGCCCAGGGGTTCAAGATCAGCATGAGCAACATGGCTAGACTTTACAATAAAAGTAAAAAAGTAAAAAAACTAACCAGGCATGGTGATGCGGGCTGGTAGTCCCAGACACTTGGAAGGCTGAGGTGGAAAGATCACCTGAGCCCAAGCCCAGCAGGCTGAGGCTGCGGTAGCTGTGAGCTTGCCAGTGCACACCAGCTTTGGCAACAGATTGAGACTCTGACTCAAAAACAAATATAAATAAACAAAAATCAAATTCAAACCATAGGAATCTGAAGCCACAGGAATCTCCTAGGTAGTAGAGTGAACACAGGAAAAGAGAACAGCGGAGACTGATGCAGAAGCAATGAAATGTGGAAACTCTCTGTTGAAAACCTCACCAGAGAGGCTTGCTAGCAGTCCATCTGAAAAAGGGACATGGTTCTGCTCCAGGAGTACTGGGCCATGAGTGAATGTAGACCACATTTAAGACAGCCTGATAATGCCTAATGCAAAAAAATCATTGTTTCTCCCTTGTTGGTTCCTTGAGTCTCATTAGTGAACATCTCAGTGCTCGGACACTCTAATTAGAATGGTTTGGGTTTCTAGTTAAAAGATCTGGATATTTAAAAACATTTTTTCTCCACCAAAGTCATTAGTCTTCAAAAGCCAGAGCAGTGCCAAGACTTACTTCAGGGCATTTTCCTGGCCCCCTGGGGCCTAATTAAAGGAAGGTCTAGACAAAGAAGAGAGCTTTGCCTATCTTTCTGAACACAGGTGGGGTGGTATCCCAGAGAGATTTTCACTACTAGTTAACTCTGTAGCTACAGTAGTTCTTTTGAGAATTTTCTGCAATTGTCTGCCTTATTGCTGCTGCAATAGAAATATTCAATTGTGTAGCCGAGATCAAGGGGAAGCATGTGGAAATGATTGTCCCTGGCTCAATGGAGCCTCATTCAGAACCCACATGAAGAGGACCCAACAATAGGGCTGATATTTTATTTAAGAAGCCAGTGTTTACATGGTTGGAAAGAAGGCAGAACAGAGTTGGGGAGCCTGTGATGAAAGTATCAATCATTCTATGGTTTCTAGTAGTCCTTTCTAGCTGTATTTAACTAGTAACTTGTGGAATGTCCCAGCTTGGAACAGCTTGGAATAAAGACTTCTGTGACTTTTAGAGTTACCAGTTTTATGTATACATAAAATGGTTTGCTTAATATATCAGTGGTTTATGGTACTTCAATGTTTTTCATATGGCCAGGACAAACCAATATCTTCTTATAAATACTCCGTGTAAAGCTGCTTCTATTATTCTTATTTTTCAGGCTCAAAATTGAGGGCTTAGAGTAGTTATAGGCTATTTCACTTGTTATACAGGTAAACGGTAAAGGTGGGTTAAAAACATAGGTTCTTGTAAGACTTACAAGGTCAAGTGAAATTTGAATTGAAAGTTCAGAATGAGTCATGAAAAGATGTGCTTTATCTTTACAAAAAGAGTATTTTTCTAATTTTGTCCACTTAAAAGGGCTAGAAAAAAATAGCAGCTTAGTAGCTACAAAAACATCTCTAGTCCTCCAATATGGTTTCCAAGTACCATTGCCTGATAAAAGGTACCAGGTCTTCTTGAAAAAATTCTGATGTCCAAGAAAAAGAATGATTCTAGGTCTGAGGCAGGAAAAATAGAAGATGAACCTGAAATATTTTGTTATGTCAGAAAGCAAGTAAACTATCTACCAAGATACGAAGTGTCATGTTGAAAGGATTCAAAAGTCCACTAGCTTTCACTCACCAGAATGGGCAATCTGAGCATCAATGAGGGTAATAATTGTAATGAATTAAATTACCCTGAGTATGTTTACATTCATGGTTTCAGAATGATATTATTTTATTTATTTATTTATTTATTTATTTATTTTTGAGTTGGAGTCTCACTCTGTCGCCCAGACTGGAGTGCAGTGGCCGCTCCCGGCCACCGCAGCCTCGACCTGCTGGGCTCCGGCAATCCTCCACCTCAGCCTTCCAAGTAGCCGGAATTACAGGCATGCGCTACCACGCCCAGCTGATTTTTTGATTTATTGTAGAGATGAGGTCTCGCTGCCCAGGCGGGTCTCGAACCCGCGGGCTCAGGCAATCCACTCACCTCAGCCTCCCAAAGGTGCCGGATTACAGGCTGAGCCACCGAGCCCGGCCAGAATGATATTATTTTAAAATCACCTTATTATATTTTGAAGATGCTAGGTAATTTATTCATTATTTTGAAAACTGCTAAATAAAGGAAAAAAATAAAACAGCTATCTTGTTGGTTTTATAAAAATTGAAATTTAAGGTAACCAATTCATTTAAATGAAATTCTTCTACATAGCAGTCTTCTACCTACCAAATTAGGGAAGAATGGTAGGACATTAGCATTTTAAATGATTGCCTCTGAAAATATTTGTCAATTAGATATCATTGACTTCTAATGGAAATTTACCTCACAAATCATGTAAAGGTCTTACCTAAAATATAGAACCTGACTGTGTCCAACTCTCTAGATTTAACTTCCCTTTCATGAGAGCATGAAATAATGCAATCAGAAAAATCCAGACTGTGTCACAAGCACTACAGGTCAAACAATCTGTTTTTTGTTTGTTTGTTTGTTTGTTTGTTTGTTTGTTTTTGAGTTGGAGTCTCACTCTGTCGCTCAGACTGGAGTGCAGTAGCCACTCCCGGCCACCGCAGCCTCGACCTGCTGGGCTCCGGCAATCCTTCCGCCTCAGCCTTCCAAGTAGCCGGAATTACAGGCATGCGTTACCACGCCCAGCTGATTTTTTGATTTGTTGTAGAGATGAGGTCTCGCTGCCCAGGTGGGTCTCGAACCCGCGGGCTCAGGCAATCCACTTACCTCAGCCTCCCAAAGGCGCGGGATTACAGGCTGAACCACCGAGCCCGGCTACAATCTGGTTTTTAAAAAATGTTTTCAAACAAATCAATTGCAATAGGAGAGAGTGAAAGAAAGAAAGAGATCTTATAGACTGAAAGAGATGGACAATTCATGTATAAACTTGTTTTGAGTCTTGATTTGTACAAATGTTTTTTTCTCAGCATTAATGTATTTTTTAATTGACATAAAATTGTATGTGTTTACCATGTGCAACACAATGTTTTGAAGTACATATACATTACAGAATAAGTAAATCTAGCTATTACCATAAGCACTACCTCACATAGTTATCATTTTTGTGGTGAGAACACTTTATTCCACCTTCTTCACCTTTTTCAAAAATATAATACATTATTAACTTTGGTCAACATGCTGTACAATAGATCTCTCAAACTTATTCCTTCTGTGCAACTGAAACTTTTTATATTTTAACCAAATCTTTTCAACCATCCCTCCATCATCCCCATCCCTAGGAACCACCATTCTACTATTTACTTCTATGAGATCAACTTTCTGAACAAACTTTTCTTAAAAATTAGATAATTAGGAAAATTTGAATCTTGATTTGTTTTTGATGATTTTTTAAAGAATTTTTGTTGGTACTAGCATTATATTAAAAAGAGTTCCTATATTTAGATCTCCCTAACAAAGTATTTGCAGATAAAACATTGTGCCTCAAAATATTCTAAAGGAGTGGTTAGGAGTATAGATGAAATGAGACTGATTAAGAGTTGATCATTGTTGAAGTCGAATGGGAGGGTAAATGGAAGTGTGTAGTACTATTCTCTTTTCTTTTAATGCATTTGAAAATTTCCTTCATAGAAAGTAAAGAGAAGGAGAAGACCCACATATTTTTGACTCCACAGTCAGTGTTTATATTTTATTCTCTATGCTCTATTATACTTAATATGCTTATTGTTAAGGGTTCCAGAAAACAATAACAAAAAAATATAAGCGCCTATGATAGAAAATTTCACTTGCCCTCCATCTCCCTTGGCCATAGCTTGTACCTAAGCAGATTGCACATTGCAGGGGCTTAATGTTTATTGAATTAAATCAGAACCAGATATGTGAAAGGCTTTCAACTGCATAAAATATTACATCTAAAACCTAACAGTCAAAACCTTTTATATATAAAAACATTATCTTACCTTGTTTAATCAATCTTACCTCTTCAGCTCAGTCAGCTAAATCTTACTACTAACAGGAAGCTAAGAGACATACTTACTTAACAGGCTGAACATGTATGGGGTTAGTGTTAAGAAGTTATAGACTGGAAACTTGACTTCTCTGAGTTTGAGTAGGAATAGTGATTACATTATATACCTTTTGAGAAGCTACAATGAAACATTGGAAATGAGTCTCATAAGTTTAGGAGTTGGTGAGATTTCATGAATGAGGGAGTGCACAAGTTGAACCTTGGAGAGCAGAAAATGCTTAGTGTGGCAAAAAGGGCACCACAGAAGGAAAGCACAGAATGAACTTAGTGTTTAAGGGACACAGGGTCATGGAGTCAGAGAATATCAGAGGGACCTTAGAAACTGTATAGCATGACTACTTTATTTAAGAATTGAGAAAACTAACGCCTTGGTAGACTAAATGTTTTGCCCAAGGTGAAAACAGTTGGCAAGTGACTGAGCCAAAGACTCTAAATCATTACCATTTTACCTCCTATGAGAACTTCCCATTAGTAGTAAGATTTAGCTGACTGAACTGAAGAGGTAATATTGATTAAGCAAGGTAAGATAATTTTTTTATATGTAAAAGGTTTTGACTGTTAGGTTTTAGATGTAATATTTTATGCAGTTGAGAGCCTTGGTAGATTTTTTAAGCAAGAATATTATAAGTTGATGATAGTGTGCTTCCTACATTGGAAGGAATAAGGGTTGAAACAGCAAGATACTGTGAATGCTACTGCAGTTCTTCATGTGTGAGGATGATGATTGTCCCATGTGTGCTGATGCTGGTGGGATAGAGAAAAAGTGGTAAACTTTGAAATACAAAATTAAAAATTAATGATGACAGGTACAACATAACTGTACTGTAAGTAGGGTCATATATTATAAAGTCTTACAAAGAAGATTGTATAAAATATACTTTTTTTGTTTTTGTTTTTTACTATGTAATCATCCCTAGCCCATTCCTCCATTTTATAGACATTCAACAAACAGAGTGAGAAACCTGAGATTCAGATAAAAGAGTTGATTTACTCATGGTCTCAATATTGGCAAATGACTACGTCAAAATTCAAGTGCCATTTCCACCACCTAGAGTTTTTTAAATCTGGGATTCATGAATCCTTAAGGTGTTAATAACTGAGCCTCAATTATTCACTAACTCCTGTAGAGACATAGGCAAATATTTTGAATTATTTTACTATGTGGGGGGAAGTCTGAGGAGTTAGTGGGAGAAAGAGAATGTGTGTAGGTGGGTGTGTAGTGAGTCAGTGAGAAAGCATGTCTGCAACTTATAATAAAGAGTCATCTTTGAGCCTCAAAAGTTTAAAAACTTAAAGGTGCATGATGATATATTTAAAGAAATATCATTTGGGATAAATAGTAAATTAAGTTATATTTCTTTCCTCTCAGAAATGCGTCTCTTTTCCTCTTAATCCTCCTAATCTACCCCAGATAGTATCTGAGAGTTGAGAGAAAGGTTACATGTCCTCATGGTAATGGGAGTATACACCTGGGCTACATGTGAGTGCCTGCTACCTCTGTGGCTTGGTAGGTATCAATGGAGATATTTCTTGTCTTGGTATCTAGGAATCACGTTGATATCCATAGCAGAAAATTGTAACTGGTAATGGCATTCTCAGTATCTTCTCTTTGCATGGTTAGACACTGATGACTCAACTCTTTCTTGACTCCTCCTGGGGCTTCAACCTGTCTCTTACGTCCTGCATCTGTCCTCCATCCAGCCTCTGGCTTATAGCCTGCCTTTGCCACCTCTACTCTGTGATCTCCGTAGACACCGTGTGGGTAGGCATGGAGGCTCTCAACTGGTGAATATTGCCAACACTGAAGACATAAGAATATCTACTTTTCATATCAGATGGCTGCAAAGTGGGTACCAAAGTTTGGCCCAAACTTTACCTGTACAATGACCATTTGTATACCTAACCCTAATAATCTTTAAAATAAAAATAAAAAACAAAAGTGTGACTCTGGGTGACATCTTCAGCCTACTTTAAACCTAAATACTCATTGAAACAATTTTAGTCTCCACTATAGTTACTCCACTTGACAGAGGACTTCAGTCTTCACATTTTGTTTTTATTTTTTTTGTTTTGCTTTGTTTTTGTTTTTGTTTTTGAGTTGGAGTCTTACTCTGTCGCCCAGACTGGAGTGCAGTGGCCGCTCCCAGCCACCGCAGCCTCAACCTGCTGGGCTCCGGCGATCCTTCCGCCTCAGCCTTCCAAATAGCCGGAATTACAGGCATGCGCTACCACGCCCGGCTGATTTTTTGATTTACTGTAGAGATGAGGTCTCACTGCCCAGGCGGGTTTCGAACCCGCGGGCTCAGGCAATCCACTCACCTCAGCCTCCCAAGGGCGCAGGATTCCAGGCTGAGCCACCGAGCCCGGCTCACATTTTGTTTTTAAATAGAAATGACAATATATCATAAGATTTTGGTAATAAGAATTAAGTAGTATAATGTTTATAAATGTCTTAGAATACATCCTGGCACTTAAAGGGCAATTACTATTATTATTATTTTATTTTTATCATATTATTTTTTATTATGTATTAGATCTTTTCCCCTTACTATTCCTAATGCCTAACACAAAACTTGGGGCATAAAAGAAACTTAGTAAATATTTGATTAGTGAATGACATCATCTCAGAGAGAGGTCTCATGTGGTACTAAAATAGCAATAAAAAACAAGCAAAAAATCTTAACTAACTTTTCAGTTTATGTATAGTTATTTCAGAATATATATCAGTTTGGTATCTCAAAACTAATAAAATAACTATGTTTCAGAGGATATTCTTGAAAAATATATACTGTCTGAAGAAACTAAATCAAGTTTCTGAACGAAGTTTGCTCCAAAGTATTTGTTTACCATGTGCCATTGATTTACGTACAGAAGACACTTTATTTTGTATTTTTATAACCTGTGTTCCATTCATTTTTGGTAGTTCCAAACTAAGATTGAAATTACTTAGAAAGCACACACATTAGGCTATGATGAACTCTTGGCAATCAATGAAGTTTTTGTTTTGTTTTTTTACAGTTATGGAAATAAAGCATTTCACATTCACAGCCTGATTCTATGCTTTTATCCTTCTTTTTAGGTATTTGGCACTTCCAAACAGTTGAGCAGTTGCCATCTAGTGGGGACAAACTATAATAGCATAAAGGAAACAATACAAAACTTACTAACTATTAAGATAGGAACAGTGCTGCATATACCTGGAAGAGGGAACTTGTTAAATCCATCCACAAGTTTTGCAATAATGATAAAATTTTCTACTAAATTAATATATTGGAGCTATAGATAATTATGTAACATTTTTAAATATTGTGAGTTAAACTTAAAAGAAAATTAAAAGACAAAATAAAAGAATTAAAAGAAAATTAAATCCACAATAGGATGGCACTATATACCTGTTATAATGACTTAGCAACAACAAATGACAGCATCAAATGTTGATGAGGATATGAAATGATCAGAATTCACACATACACACTACTGATGGGACTGCAAAATGGTACAGCCACGTTGGAAAACATGAAGGAATACTGAATTTTATCAAATGCTTTTCCTTCATTTATTGGGATGATCATATGGCAAATGTTCTTAATTTTGTCTTTGTGATGTATCACATTTATTCACTTGCGTGTGTTGAACCACTCATGGATCCTTAGTATAAAACTTGGTCATGGTATATTATCATTCTTATATGTTGTTGGATTTGGTTTGTTAGTATTTGTTGATGATTTTTCCATCATGTTTATCAAGGATATTACTCTGTAGTTTTCTTTTTTGTTGTTGTTGTGTCCTTGTCTGATTTTAGTATCGGGATGATGCTGGCCTTGTAGAATGTGTTAGGGAGAATTCTCTCCTCAATTTTTTGGAACAGGGGGATTGGTATTAGTTCTTCTTTGTATGTTTAGTATAATTTGGTTGTAAATCCATCTGGTCCTAGGCTTTTCTTTGTTGAGAAATTCCTTTTTATTACTGATTCAATTTCACAGTTCATCATTGATCTCTTGCAGTTTTCTGTTGCTTCCTGGCTCAATCCTGGGAGGTTGTATGTTTCCAGAAATGCATCTACTTTCTATAGACTTTCCAATTTGTGCAGATACAGTTGTTAATAGTCTCAGATGAACTTTTGTATTTCTGTAGTATCAGTTGTAGTGTATTTTTTTTCATTTCTGATTGTGTTTATTTGTGTCTTTCCTGTATAGTCTAGTTAATAACTTATCAATTTTGTCTCACTCCTTTTCAAATAGTACTTGTAGCCAGAAAAATTAGGCAAGAGAAAACAATAAAAGGCACACAAATTGGAAAAAGAGATGTAACATTTTCCCTTTTGCTGATGATATCTTATATCTACAAGAGCCTAAAGACCACCAAAAAACAAACAAACAAAAAAAACTCCTAAATTTGATAATTGAATTTAGTAAAATTGCAGGATACAATATCAGTATACAAGAATTAGTAGAGTTTTTATGCATCTAAAATTATCTAACTGAGAAAAAATTCAAGAGGAAAATCCTATTTACAATAGCTACTAAAAAGACCTGAGAATAAATTTAATGAAGGGCGTGAACAATTATTGTATTGAAAACTATAATACACTGATGAAAGAAATTGTAGGTGATACAAATAAGTGAAAAACATTTCATGCTCATAGATTAGAATAATTAATATCACTTAAATGATCCTACTTCCAAAGCCATCTATAGATTCAACACAATCTCTACCAAAATACCAACATCATTTCTTACAAAACTGGGAAAAAAAATCCTAAAACTTATATGGAACCAATAAAGAGCCTGAATATCCAAAGCGAAAAGAACAAAACTGGAGGTATCCCATTACCTGATTTCAAATTATATTGCACAGCTATACAAGCCAAAATAGCATGGTGTCTGTATAAAAATAGATCAATTGGAAAGAATAGAGAAAGAATAGATCAACTGGAAAGAATAGAGAATCCAAAAATAAAGACACAAATTTATAGCCAATTGATCTCTTACAAGGCAGACAAGAACATTGGGGAAAAAAACCCCTTTTCGATAAATGGTGCTGGGAAAATTGGATTTCCATATGCAGAATAATGTAATTGGACCTTTATCTCTCACCATGTACAACAATCAACTCAAGATGAATTAAAGACTTAGGTGTAAGATCTGAAACTATAAAAATACTAGAAAAAAAACAGAGAAAACTTTTCTGGACATTGGTTTAGGTAAATAATTTATGGCTAAGTTCTCGAAGTCACGAGGAACAAAACCAAAAAAAGATAAATGGAGGCTTTATTAAACTAAAATCTTCTTTATAGCAAAGGAAATAATCTACAGAATAAAAAGATAACCTGCAGTATGGGAGAAAATATTTACAAACTATTCATCCACTGTGGACTAATATCCAGAATTTACAAGGAACTCAACAACAACAAAATAAGTAATCCTATTAAAATGTAGGCTAGGGGTGTGAATAGACATTGTTCAAAAGAAGACATACAAATGACTAACAGGTATATGGAAAAATTCTCAACATCACTAATCATTAGGGAAATGCAAATTAAAACAATAAGGTATTATCTTTTTCTGGTCAGAATGGCTATTGTTAAAAAGTCAAAAAAATAACAGTTGTTGGCAAGAATGTAGAGAAAAGGAAACTCTTTAACATTATCAGTGGGAATGTGAATTAGTACAACCTCTATGGAAAGCAGTATGGAGATTTTCAAAGAGTTAAAAATAGAACTATCATTCAATCTAGCAATTCCACTACTGGACAAAGAAAAATAAATCAATTATAAAAAAGATATCTACATTTATATGTGTTTTGTGGCTCTATTACAATAGCAAAGATATGGAATCAATCTGGTGTCCATCAATGGGTGATTGGGTTTTAAAATGTAAGATATATATACATATATATTTATACACACACATACAATGGAATACTATTCAGTCATAACAAGAATGAAATTTTGTCATTTACAGCAACAAGGATGGAACTAGAGGTCATTATCTTAAGCGAAAAAAGTCAAACATACATAGGTCAAAAATTGCATGTTCTCACTCATAACTGAGTGCTTAAGAATGTGTACACATGGACATAGAGAGTGGAATAATAGAAAATGTAGACTCAGAAGTGTTGTGGGGATTATGAGAGGGATGAATTAAGAGAAGCAACCTAAATGGTACAATGTATATTATTTTGATGATGGATACCCTAAAATTCCTGACTTGACCACTACATAAGCTATATTTACAATAAAATTGCACTTGTATCCAATAATTTATGTAAGTTAATATATAAATATATTTGCATGTCTGTGTACAAATGTTTATAGCAGCTTCATTTCTAATCATTAATAGCTAGAAACAAACCAATTTTCCACTAATTAACTAATGGATAAACAAGCGATGGTACATCCACACAATGAAATTCCTCCCTGCGATATAAACAAGTGAACTATTGATAAAAATGACAACATGATGCCTCTTAAATGCGTTATGTTAACTCAAAGAAACCAGACCTAAAAGACTATATATTATATGATTATATTAATATGACATTATGGAAATAGGAATGCTTTAGGGACAGAAATCAGATCAGTAATTGCCGGGACTGGAGACTGGGAGACAGAATGAATTATAAACATGGAAAATGTTCTCTATCTTTATTGATTGTATCAGTGGTAACATGAATTTAAATGTTTATCAAAAGTCATAAAACTGTAAGCTAAACTTCAATAAGCATAAAGATGGGATAAAATACTTTAAAATAATATATTAAACAACCAGGCAGATATGATACCTGGTCACTGGAAAACATAAGAAGGGTTATCAGTTATCAGCTGTTATAGTATCATGAGCCTAGCATCAAGAGAGTTACACAGAGAAAGAGCTCTTCACGTACACCTCTCAGAAGTTTTAAACCAACTCATCCCATTTCTAATAATTCTAAGAAATTTTTTTTCAAAAGGTTCCTTTGTGTATAATCTGTCACAGAGTTATGGATATGTCTAATTTTCATCTCTGGTCTCCTTTTCTTTTACTTCCTCTATAACAATGAATTTGTTAAGCACTGTTTTGGGTGGTAGACATATACCAATGAATAACATTTTAATTATATTTTTATTTTACCAAACATTTTAAATATTGCTTACTGCACAGCCGTGTTAGGTATGTCAAGCCTTACTATTTCAAAAACTTTCTTATATCAAATAGGCTAGACTATTTTATAATTCAACTTCCATAATTCTGAACTGAACTTATACAACTAACCAGTCATGCACATTTATGAAAAAAAAAAACTTTACTAATGCTTTGACATTTAATGGACAACGTGGCGTTAAATAATTTCATAAAGGGAGTGACAGTGTTTTTAAAATACTTCAAAAATAAGCACAAGCACAGTAAATAAGTCATGAGCTATAGAATAATGTGATTCTGGCTAAAATAGCCACAAATGAGCAATAGTGACATCTTGGGATGAGAGGGGAATAGTGTGTGTTTGTGCTCTTTGTACATAATTTTATTCATATTTAAAAACATTTGTGCCGGGCTCGGTGGCTCAGCCTGTAATCCCGCGCCTTTGGGAGGCTAGGTGAGTGGATTGCCTGAGCCCGCGGGTTCGAGACCCGCCTGGGCAGCGAGACCTCATCTCTACAATAAATCAAAAAATTAGCCGGGCGTGGTAGCGCACGCCTGTAATTCCGGCTACTCGGAAGGCTGAGGCGGAAGGATCGCCGGATCCCAGCAGGCGAGGCTGCGGTGGCCGGGAGCGGCCGCTGCACTCCAGTCTGGGCGACCGAGTGAGACTCCAACTCGGAAAAAATCAATCAATCAATAAAAATATTTGTACATTGAAAGTTGTTAAACTGAGAAACATCTACATTCTCATTTAACAGATGAAGTAAAAGAGGATTGAAAAGTGTCAGTTCCTATGATTACATTGCTGAGAAGTAGTGGGACTTAAGATACAAAATTAGGTTCTTTTCACTGTGCTCCTTCCATCACGTCAGCATCCTCTTTTTGATGCAGACATAGGTTTGCTTTGCACTGGATTTCTCCGGATAATATATGTAGGACATTGCCTGTCATAGAAGAACCAGGACTTTAGGGGAGGGTCAAAAGGAGAGTAACTCAGTATCATAAATAGCTGCCATATCTCAACTGGGGAAAGGCTTTCTTCATGTCTTTGCATCTTCTCATTTAGAGATTTAAGTTACCTACTCTGGGAACCAAAGTACACCTATTATCAAATAACACGTTCCGCTTCTCCAAATATCTCTTTTCATATCCGGGCTTCTGCATAGGCAACCTCTGGTGAGTGTTATAATCACAATTATTGATTCCCAATGGAATCAATCATCCTAACACTTAGCGTTAAAAGAAAATTGGAAAGAAGATTTTAGGTTAAAGCAAGAATCTCATCAATCTGAATTTCAGTTTTAAAATGGAAAATGAAGACTTTATCAACTCTACTCAGGGCCTTTTAAAAGTCTTCATGTTTGAGATAACATTTTGAAGTACTTAATATATGGTAAGAACCTTCCTTCATTTAAAGCTATACAACAATTCTATATACCTTGTGTAGCTCCAACGTGTAGATAAAGAAATTAGAGGTTCATATGTGTTAGGTAACATGCTCCAAGCCATTGAGCTAGCAGTTAATGGAATAACTGTCTCTGGGTCTGATGCCAAAACATTTGCCTCATTTAATATGAATTTTTAGAAGCTAATTATTTTATTTTACCTAGAATAATATACTTTTCTGACCACCATAATACCAGTATTCCAATATAAGATACATTACAGTTGCAAATGCAAAATGATTAATCTCTATGTATAGCATGTACTGTATATTCGGTTTTTTGTTAAATATGTTTTAATATTTAAAATTCACAAAGCTTTGAGAGGTAGGTAGTATTAACCTCATTTTAAAGATGAGAAAACTGAGACTGAAAATGGTTTAAGAACTTTCTCAATATTATCTAACCAACCAGGTAACACTGAGGCTGAAGTTCAAACCCAGGTGTTTGAATTCTAAAGCCATGCTTTACATAGATAGTGAGATGCCCATGGTCTTTAGAATTCAACAGATATAATTTTGAATCTTAGTGGTCCTCAAAATAAACCACCATTACTTTTCATTTATATCATTGTTTTAAATGAACTTTTAATGTCTTATCATTACCTATTAAAATGTCTTATTTCCCATATTAGATTTATAGGCATCTTGAAGGCATGGACTATTTCTATTTAAATTTTTATTCTTCTGTTTTCCTTTTTCCACTAACTATCCTAAACAATAAACAAAGTGCCTACTTTGTAAGAATTCAATAAAGTGATCAGTTCAATGGAATGAAAGTATTGAGGTATTAAATGATTGAAACTGTATAGAAGGTAGGTCTGATCCAGTGAGTTAATTTATTCATTCATCTGTTTATGTAACAATTATTTACTAATGACGTGTTATGTTCTCCATGTTATGTTGAATGCAGAGCTGGTATTCTGTTGGTACGTGACAATGTGGTATCCTAGGCAGTATTCGTTCTAATTGATTAATGCCTGTGCTAAACCAACTGCAAACTATTTACAATATCAATCCTGACTGAGTTATTGACATATGATGACAAGAGAAAAGAAGACATGGTTAATGTACTCATGAAAATTTTAAACATTTAAAATGACTAGTACCACGATAGGAAGGAAGACACACAGTGCCATGACAATGGATAGTAGGGTCACCTGCTTTAATGTAGATAGAAAAGTATGAAAAAGGAAGAGAATAATTCAAACAGTTCTTCTACCATACAAATTCATTTTTCACCTGTGACGATTAAAATGACACTACTGTTTCATGACATCGGTGATCTCCTCTAAATATTACTATTCAACTAATCATCTCCACAATTCCCTGCATACTATGATGGATGGGTCAGTAACAGGTTGGATGATGCTCAAGGCCCCTACAGAAAAAGTACTGCACTTCATTAAATGTCTGTTGAAGTGAAATGAAGGTATTGAGGGAATACTTGTTAATATCCTTTTAAAGAGTGTTCAGATTACTTTATGAATGAATGCTGTCATCTGAGTTAAAGTTCAGAAAAAGCCCTCAAGAAAAGGTGATACTTAATATAATAGAATGAACTCGTTTTACTAGTGAGAGAGGGCAAAAAGGGGTATAATTTCTCTAGAGATGTTCGCTTGACTACTATAAGAAAATAATCTTATACCAAAATGATGTGACTTAGAAGACTGAATACCTTATTTATGTAAGTTATTATGTTTCTTAACCTTGGCTATTTTTTAGTAGAAAGATAAAGAGTGAATTGCTTAAACAGGTTAAAATTAGCTGGTCACTGCAAAGTAATATTCATACCTTTCTGAGATAACAGGAAGGAAGTTGTATATCTCTTCTGGCTCAAGGATGTGTGAGATTTTCCTCATAAACCTTAAAGTTATTCAGTAGAAGATCTTGATAAATTTCATTTTTCAGTGGTTTAAGTCCTGTGTGATAGAACATGATCCAGGCTGAGAAGGCAATTATTAGACAAGAGGAGACCAAGTTTTGTTTTGGAGGTTGAGTCAGTACTGTTAGATATCCCATTATCCAGGAGATCTTGTGTAACCTACCACATAGGTAGAATGCCTTTTATGTCAGTAGTAGTGTGTCCCTGTGTTCAGCATGCTAAGACAAGAAGAGATGTGAACTTGCACGGAGGAGGCTGCCGCAAGTGTAGGAGCAGAGAATATTTAATTTAATACCACATTTACTGAACACATTTGAGTACAAAGTACAGTCTTTTCTGGGCATTACAGAGGATCCAAAAACCCAGTGGTCAAGTTTGTTGCCTATTGGAAGCATACAATTCTTGAGGTATTTAATATGAATCCAGTTTTATTTATACTAAAAGACAATATGTGACAAATAATATAATAAGTACAAAATGCTGTGGAAGTTTAGAAAAGAGCACTTTCTGTCACTGGACATGCAAATACAATCATGCACGTATGCCCCTTCTTAAAGCTCTCTTGTTTTCTACAGCACCTGTTGGATCAAGGTTAAGGTACTTAGCATTGCATATGTGATGCTCTATGAGATGAACCTGTCTACGTTTTCTCTTTCATCTTTATATACCAGTGATAGTAAACTGCATGTAGCATCTTCTCCTTCCCTTGTTACACAGAGCTCCAAACTAAGCACAGTGTCTAACACATAGCCAATATTTAAAAAATTAATTTTTGAATATATATTAATGAATACTCATATCATTCTGTTTCATGACTTTATACCTTTATACGTGCTGTTGTGTCTGTGTGGAATATCTTTCTTTACTTGATTGACGTTTATGAACTCATTCTTTAAGACTTACCTGCTTTAACTTCTAAACTCAGTTTATTCATCTTTAGAATGGGATATTAATAGTATCTACCAGATAAAGTTGTTGTGAGGATTAAGTTAGCTATCATAAGTAAAGTGCTTAGAACAGTGCTTGTCACAAAATGAGCACTATATAAATGTTAACTATTTTTTTTAGGCGCTCCAAAATATTGACTAGAATAACTGTGCAACTGAATAGAGGAGGGGGAGAATCATTGAAGTATTTGTACAAGTAGAAACATTTGAAATAGAAGAATAGGTAGAAAAAGTAGATTTTTGGCAAGTAGAGTTGGCGTAAGCTGCAGAAGGAAATTCATTACAGTAGAAAGGAAGAGTCAGGTAGGATATTATACTAGGACATTTGATGCTTCACGCCCAACTTCCACACACTATCAACAGAGAGCCATGTGCTATAGCATGTTTTGGAAAATCTTTTATCTTACAAGTCTAATTCTCTTCTCTTTTACTGTGTCTCAATGTCTCCTGCGGGAGCCAATAAAATGATGAAATAAAAAGAAATTGTCAGTTTGTAATGTTGACTGAAAGGGGCATAAACTGCAAGTCCCTAGGTAAACTCTTTATTAATTGTAAGCCAGTAAGATTTTATAATAAATGTATGTAAGTCAATGCCCATAGTACAATATTATGTAATTAAATAAGAATTTTTCCTGGGCTGTTGTTAATGTAGCTTCTCCT
The DNA here is from genome assembly GCF_000164805.1 of Carlito syrichta. NCBI lineage: Eukaryota > Metazoa > Chordata > Mammalia > Primates > Tarsiidae > Carlito > Carlito syrichta. The sequence continues at coordinate 644,978 of NW_007246632.1, read as the reverse complement.
CCCCAACAAACACAGTTTCTTAAATTCTGTAAGAGATTTTGAAGAGGGTAAATTATACAGGCATAGTTCACAAAATATATTTGAAACAGATTTTGTAGATCATGTAATACTACATTGACTTTTACTGTAAAATTGTTGACATTTTAAAGAATAATTCAGGGGCCACCATCATGCTTTTGTTAAGCTCTGGTCAGGCCATGCTTTTCTTTAAGCTCTAGCCCCCTCCCTAATCTTGAGGAGGTGAATCTTCTCTCTCTCTCTCTCTCTCTCTCTCTCTCTCTCTCTCTCTCTCTCTGTCCCCCCGCCCCTACTTTCTAAATAAATAAGCTATATTTTCCAATCTAAAAACATAAAATAAAAATTATTCTGGAAACTGTGATTAGTGAAATGACTATTGGATTCCTGACACTTATCTGAATGCTTATCTAACTTTTTCTTCTCCTAAGGGAGGAGTCACTCAGAAGTCAGGGTAAATAGAGAGCAGGAACACTTCAGGGTAGTTTTTTGTTTGTGCGGCCTCAGATGGGAAAGATGAGAAATGATGTCCAGGAAAAGGAGGGGTTGGACAGAGAACGTGGTGATTGAAATATGGGTCCAAAGGAGGGTGGGTGACAGTGAAGGGAACAGCTACATCAAGAATGCAAAGCAAACAAATAGGTAAATGGAAACCAATTTAACTCCAGAGAAGGAATATATCAGTGAGGACTTATAACACACTCCCAATCTGATTAACACAAAGATGCCTGCTTTATTTAGATGAATAGAAAGAGACAGGCTCTGTTGAGGTAAGGGTAAGAAGTGAGACACCATTACTGTCCTCAAGGAGGTCCTGGTTATGTAACAAAATAATTATAATACAGTGAGGTTTATTAAATATTCTTTAGTTTCCAAAATCCTATTGAGCTTTTATATGAGTAGGCACTTTGCTAGTGTAGTGATGTGGCAGTGAATGGCCAGATACGAACTCTGTCCTGAAGGTTATGTGGAAGACAGTCTAATAATGGTGTAGAGACAAGTCAGGACAGGAGGAGAATATTCTTGGCAGAGGGAATGCCATGTCAATGGGCCTTGGGCAAGAAGAATTGTTATAAAATATTTTTCTCAGATATTGGCCAATAAGTTCAACATTTTCTTTAAGAAAACTTGCATGCATCTGAATCTTGATTAGATTTATTTCTGCCTTCTTCCATAAGATGAAGTACTTCTCCCATCATAGCTCTAAGGATGCCCCATGACAATTGCTTACTTAGTGTCAGATTCCTCACTGTGAATGCTCTGTTGAAAGGAATAATCTTCATTTCTATATCTCAAGTGCCTAGCTCGGTGACTAGCAGATAGATATTTGTTAAATGAAGAAATGAATGTCTAAATTAATGGACACAGGATCTCAAATATGAAATTTCTTTTGGCATGTAGTACCAGGGTGATGGAAAGGAAGTCGAAGAAAGAATAAAAGGGGTTCTTGCATTCCTATGCTTTTTTAGTCAAATTGTTAAAACAAAGCAGAAAGTATATTAATTTATATGAATTGTTTCCTTGCCTTTGTCTCCCCTCCCCCCACCTCTATTCCTATCCCTTAAAAGCTGCTTTGAATTCTCTTTGGGAAGTTTACATAAGAACTTTTTAATATATTTTAATATACTCAATTGTCAACAAATACCACACAGTTTCCAAATATTATAGTAAAATAAATTATTAATTCAATAAATTTTTACTGAACACCTACTGCACAAGACTTATACAAAGTTCCATGGAAATAAAAGGAAATATATGTATACGTAATCCTGAATTGTACAATACATCTTTAAAATAATTTTTAAAAACCTCAAAAAGTATATACTCAATTTTTGAGGGATTATTTTGGACACTTGCAAAGTATAGTAAATATATTTACATGAGATCTTTGGCAATTAAATTTTGTGGGTTTTTTTATTTTTATTTTTGAGTTGGAGTTTCACTCTGTTGCCCAGACTGGAGTGCAGTGGCCGCTCCCGGCCACCACAGCCTCGACCTGCTGGGCTCCGGCGATCCTTCCGCCTCAGCCTTCCAAGTAGCCGGAATTACAGGCATGCGCTACCATGCCCGGCTGATGTTTTGATTTATTGTAGAGATGAAGTCTCGCTGCCCAGGCGGGTCTCAAACCCGCGGGCTCAGGTAATCCACTTACCTTAGCCTCCCAAAAGCGCGAGATTACAGGCTGAGCCACTGAACCCGGCTATGGGGTTTTAAAAACCTAAAATATAGAAGTTAAACATAATGGAAGTCCCATTTTGTTTTCAAATATGATGTTTCTGTAAATGAAAATGAATGATTAAAATATTATTTATTTTTCATTAAAAGTAACAAAACTCTATGCTTAGATCAAGCCAGAATACATTTATTGTATAAACACAGATGTGAATGCTGGAATTCAAGGGAAGGACTGACTTAGAAATGAAATAGAAATAAGAAATAAGAAAACAGTTGTATCAACTAACTCCATTTAGGAGACCATCTCAGATAAAAATGTATTGCTTCAATTCTAATATCCCAAAAGAGAGAATCTTATTGGCCAGTTTGGTTCAGGTATGGACTGAGTTTGAATTCTTCTAGAAGCAGGCCTGAAACAATGATTTGAATATAAATAGGTTATTTGGGGGAAATGTAAAAGACACCAGCAGGGACATGGGCATGTGTAACAGGTAGGAAAAGGCAGCCAATAAAGGAAGTGTTATCAGGCCAGCTGGGAAACTGAAAAATCCCCAATAGAACATACATCTCTGGGTTATTCCATCCAAGGGGCAAAGGACCAATTACACATCAACCCCTGTTAGTCATTGGTTGATGGCTGTTAATAGGGGGCAATAAAACTTCAGCATGATTGGCTTGCTATGCACTTAAGAGAACAGTCTTCTTCACCATTGGAGAAAGTCCTCAAGCAAAGACATGCTGATACTTACATGTTGGTAGTACATATTTTCTTGCCTTTACCACTTTAGCACATACCACCAATATCTAACTGCCAGCTGTGAAAGAATTGTAGCATCTGGTAGTAAACACACAACTCTCATTTATCTTACAACTGTTCAACGCACACTTATTGAGGGCCATGCCCTTAATAGTAAGTACAGAACTGCAACGAAAAATAAGTTACTGTCCCTGTAACTCAGGTTCTTGTAGTCTCACAGAAGAGGCAGGTAAAAATAATTTAAATGCAGAGTAGGAAATACAGTGATGGAGGTATGTACCAAGTGCTGTGGGGATGCTGCTAACTCACTAAGGAGAACGCTGCAAGAGAGGCACAGATCATAAGATCGCAATTAGAAGCAGAGATTAAAGGATTGATTGTGTCTGAAACACTTGTTTGCCAGTGTTTGTATCTCCCCTGAAGAGAGGCAAACCCCAGATTATTGGTAAATATGTAGCATTTGGTAGTTAAGCCAATTTACTAAATGGTTTATGGATTCTTTTTTCTTCTGAGTTCACCTTTTTTGTTTTGGATGAATCTTTGAAAGGGCAGCCAGCCTGGCAATCCCATTAGAAGAAGGAAGAAGCTGAAGCTAAACCTTTATCAAAACTACGATGATGAGTTTTCATGGCAGCCCTGGGATAGAGACAGCATGACCACCGTTTACTCAGAAATTTATTGCTAGAGAATGAAGTTCCAGGATCAGGAAAGTAAAGCTTACTATAAGCATGCATGGACTATTTTAGCTACTATTGATTAAATCCTTTGGAGGAGAGGAAATTGATGAGATGCCCAGGTTTCCAAACTGAAATGCCTTTTATAAAATGTTGCATTAGGAATGGCATTAATGTTAAGGACTTAGAAGAAAAAAACCAGTGATTCTTCTTTCATGTGAATAGTCCATCATATCATAAAGGTACTGCACTCTGAGAGTACTTTGAACAGAAAAAAATACACCTGTTAAAAGTTTGGAACATATTAATAAAAGATACCTGAATCCCTATGTATAAATTTTTGAAAGGATAATTATCATGTTGACTGAAGAAATAACAATGATTACTTCTTTTCCAGAGTCCCCAGTAACACACGGAGAACTGTTCAAGTTGCAAGGGAAATATCGTGTATCACTAGCCCGCCTCTTGGAAAAAAGGATGGTGTTTTTACTATGAGCACTTTTGCTCTTGTGTGAGCAAATTATTTTGTTGCAGAAAAGTAGGGTGGTCCATGATTCCCAATAGCTGTCTTGTAAAATTTTGTTTCCAGAACAGTTGACTGAGTTTCTAGCATTGTTTGATTTAAATGAAAGGAGACAGATTATCATAAATGCTCAGACCTCACAATGAAGTATGGTTGGGCAGAAAGGAGATGATACTACGATATTATTGTGATAATTGTGATATTATCTATAACCACCAGTGGTTCTGATTAAGAAGTCATCATCTAACAGTTTCAGTACAGGCCAGGTTGACCTGTTTTATGCTGCTTTAACATCCTACATAGCTTTCTTGATCTATTTCTTCTCCTTTAACCTAAATGCTTCATAAACATGGAGGCAATGTCAGCTGTATTTACATCTATGTCTTCAGGTGCAAGTCTGGCATCAAGAAACAATGGTTACTTGATTTTATAATAAAGAAATTAATATTAGTTTGCACTTTTTGTAGAAAAACAATCATTAGAAGCTTCACCACTTGGTAAATCTACATGACCTTGTATACAAAGATCACCAACACCTCACCTATGAAACATTAATATGTTCTTCCAGATTCACAGGTTTTATGTAGCATTAATTTGAATCAGAATGTGAAAATATTTTGTAAACTAAATAATATCATATAGTATTATTGTCTTTTGTGATATGACTTAATATAATACAAATTTGAATCACTGAAGTGGCCTAGGGGAGAAGAAGCCTGTAGGGTTAGGAACAGACAGAATGGATCAGTATCAAAAGAAAGTGTTCAGGAAAGTAAAACAATAGAAAACATATTATAAAGGAATTAGTTCAACTAATTTTGTAGTGTATCCACCACATGGTTTTACTTGATGTACTCTCACTTAATTATCATGACAATTAACTGATACAGGAATTATTGTCCTCATTTTACAGACAACATGACTAAGGGTACATAGCTTGCCTCAGGTCTTATCTAAATGCTAGAGCCAGGATTCAACCCAAGGTCTGTCTAACAACTTCACAGCTTTCTGAAAAAGGAAAGTAGATCGAGATACATAGCTTATTGTTATAAAGTAGAACAATTATTTATGGTTGTTCTGCATGTTTCCACAAGGTAACATTAGGTCTAAAGAAGAAAAGTTACAAAGAGAATATTTCAGATCAATTTAACTAAAAGATTGATTAGTAGATGATTATAAAACTATCCTGAGAAAGAGCTATCTCTGGGTGTAGTGAGCTCATGTCTCTGGAGGTATTCAGGTTTAAAATTAGTGACCAGTTTAAAGTACGCTATTGCAGTGGCCCAAGCATTGAAATAAAGATTGTAGATTATTCATCAGATAATTTTAACTCCCAAGAATATATGATTTTAGTTTATTTCAGTTGACTTTTGCTTGTCAGGCTAGAGGGGAATTCCCATGTTATTAGAACAAGAGGCAGACCCTTTTGTGTGAGACTTCATGGCTTGCTGATATTACCTGGTGGTCCTCAGGCAGCGGGGAGAGAGCTGGCTAACAGAAGGCCATTTCACTTGGGAAGGCAGTATAGTTTGGAAGAAACATGATAGAGTGGAAAACATGCAGGATCTGGAATAAAAAAGTCCTAGATTTAAAGCTACCTTATGAATCTTTTTCTGAGCTTTAGTTTCCTCATTCTGTGAAATGGTATAACAACATTAAATTAACGGATTAAATGAGATAATACCTGAAAAGAGGTCAGAATATGGTAAGTCCTCGAAACTGTTAGTCATTAAAATCATCATCATTTTTACCTTCCTTATCTCCTTGATGGAAAGTGCCTCTTTGGAGGCCATCAGGCAATAACCACATCATCTTCTGCTGGTGTTGGTCAGTTTCAGGTGACATGGAAAGAGAATAGTCTTGTAGAATAATAGAGCCAAGAGGATTTTAAAGATTATCTATTAAATATGCCTTAAACTGTCTGTGGTGAAAGGTGTGTGTGTGTGTGTGTGTGTGTGTGTGTGTGTGTGAGTGTATTCAAATTTACAATCTATCAAACCAATACTTCTATAAAGCATAGTACAGTGAATTACTAGAGAAGTGAAATGGGGAAATAAAACAAAAAATTCAGAATTTGACTCGAATTTTATTTTTCCAAAATATACAATTAATCAGCCAAATTTTTGTAAAAGTGTCTAAATGCTTACTATCATTTTCAATACTTTGTGCTAGATGAGAAAAAAATAGTTTACAGACTAGCATCCATCCACAGAGCACATTCTGAGTGTCACTGCTCTAGCTCCATCCTCCTATGCACAAAGGAGAAGTAGCCTAGAGTGGAGAAAGGCTTACCCATTGTAAAATGACAAGCATTGTTCCCCTGAGTTCATTACCATTTAGGTCACCTAAGGACTGAGGATGTCCAGAAAATAATAAAATATGTATCCCAGAATTATGATTCTGTTAGGTGCTTTAAGGTAAAGCCTCAACCACATAGTTATCTCACTGGAAAGCTGTAATACCCTGAAATATCTCTGATCAGTTTGAGTGGAAATTTATGTTTGCTCAGAAAAGAATAAATTTTAAAAATGACTTTTGTATCTGTTCAGTATGTACTAAGCTGTACACACAATATTTCATTTAATTCTCGGAACAATTCTCTAAGGTAAGGGGAATTATCTATATTTTTCAAGAACCCAGAAAGGTTAAGCAATTTATACAAATGAACACAACTAGAAAGCAGTAGAACTGAAATGCAAGCCATTTCTGTTTAGCTACAGTGTTCTCTTTGCTCCACATCATTGCATAAACAGTCAGTAGTTTGGGTATATCCATGCTGTTAAAGGAAAATGCTCTCCTTAATGGTTATTTCCATTAAGAATTTACATAACATTTTGTGTTTGCAAGAGACTTTGCAACCATTTATTACTTCCTTCTCCTACACTGCTATAACAAAGTCTTTAATAGAGAGTAGGAAACAAAGACATAGAAAAGTATTCTTTAATTCTAATCATTAAAGGTTGGCTACAAATTCATATTCCACTTTGGCAATGTATAATTTTTTAAACTTTTATTTCTTTATAATTTTGTGTAGAGTTCTGCATATTCACAGATTTACTCAATTGTCCATATTAATATTTTATACTCTGGCCAGCGCATATGTTATTTAATTATTTTTCAGCCTTTTAGGAAATTTTATATACTGATGAAGTATGCAAATCATTATATTAAAATCATTTATCTATGTAATTAAAATCTTATCCCAAATTATAATTTTGGGGGAAACAATAAGCTTTCACTCTGTTATATTGACGAATCCACTTGATTCTCACACTAGGGTGACCTAGTGTTTTCACCCTAGCATATGTTGAAAATTAGTCAGGTGTTCTTTTTGTTTTTATACATTTTTCACAACATCTGTTGGCCTACCATAGATAGTCTGGATAAAGGATACATGTGGAAGATCCCAATAACTATGAGATAAAATATTCAGAATCATCATAGATTCAGCCCAGAAATCAGCAAAATTATCAGCAAAATTTTAGACTGTCAATAAGAAAAGAATGGAATGTATGGCAGATGTATTATAAAAATTATCATGATATGAACATTTATTTTTTTCTAACAATCAACACGCAAGCAAACATTTATCTATTCATGCAACATTCTACAAACATTTATTGAGTACCTGTTATGGTCCAAGTGTTTTGCAGAACTTATTTAGAATCAAAGCTTTTTCTGACTCAAAATGAAATTGTGATTAACTATGACCTCCAGACCATTCATTTTAACATCTGGAGATCTTTCAGTCTTTTTTAAACCTATATTTTAAAAATTTTGTGTTACTTTAAATTGGGCTTTTTGTTTTGGCCTTGAGGATGATAGCAAAAAATACTAGGGGGACCCCCCCAAAAAAAACCCCAAAACAGAACTATCTTTTTGGAGGGCGGGCCCCTTGTAATATACTAGCAATTTGTTCCTCTGGATCAAATGATCAAAGTTTTTATCTGGATGTTTTAAGAAGGTTACATCACAATTTGCAGAAGAAATGTCCTGAGTTGTGGAAAACAGGTGACTGACTGGTTCTTCCACCATGACAACACACCTGCCCACACCGTGCTGAGTGCTCAGCAGTTTTTGACCAAAAATGGCATGATGCCCATACCCTACTCTTCCTATTCACCAAATCTCTCATTGAGCGAAATTTTGTTTGTTTGTTTGTTTGTTTGTTTGCTTCCTGGGATAAAAAAAGTCCTCAAAGGGAAACATTTTGCCGATGTGGAAGAGGTGAACCAAAAACAGCAGAAGCACTAAAAGTCATTAAAATTGAGCCTTTTAGTGTTTTGAGCAGTGGAAAAAGTGTCCCTATAGGTGTATTGCATCAAATGGAGAGTACTTTGAAAGTAACTGAAGTTTAAACATGTAAGAATAAATACACATTTTTATAAGTAAATTTATTGGAGATGTTGCAGAGATTTGGGATTTTTAGTCCAAGTAAATTATTTTCTCATAACGTCCCATGAATTATCTACGGTCTTTATTTTATTGATTTTTTTAGACTTTTTAAAAAATAACTTTTAGATTTACAGAAAAATCAAGAGGAAGTTATAGCGAGTTCCCATATGTCCAAGTTCCCACATATGCATAGTTTCCCCTTCTATCAACATTCTCCCTTGTAAAGAGGTAAATTTCTTATAACTGATGAATTTACATTGATACATCACAGTTACCCAAGTCCATAGTTTATATTAAAGTTCACTCTTGGTGCTATGCATTCTATGGATTTGGACAAATGTATAGCGACATGTATTCATCATTAAAGCATCACACAGAGTAATTTCACTGTCCTAAAAATCTTCTGTGCTTTGCTTATTCAAACCTCAACCACCCAACCCCTGGCAACCTTGAACCTTTTAATATCACCAAAATTTTGCTATTTTATTGATTTTTTTTACAACCAGGAACTAAGGAACTTCTCCATAAAACATATATAATTTATTTGAAATCTTTTCTACATTTCAGAAGATTCCTTCAAATTCACAGTATATAATTATTCTTTATCTGTTCAGCATGATCATTTATTCAAACATTTCCAGACTATTTTATTCCCCAGATATATATAAGTAAAACAAATATCTACTTCAAAACATACAGAATATGAAATGTTAGTTCAATGCCTTAACTGTTCACAATGGCTCATTTCCTTTCCCTACCCATTCTTCCTTTCAAAAAGGTAACACAGTATTTGCATAATGCTTTAGAGTTTATAAACTTCTTCTACATCCACTCACTGGTTTGACATTCAAAACAATATTTGCTGGTAAATATGATCATTATCTTCATTTCATTTAGTCCCTCCCATTGTTTTTGTCTTTCTATTTAGCAAAGCTCATCAAAGCAGTAGTCTGCAGTCAGCATTCTCCATTTCCTTCTCTCTTCAATTCCTCAGCCCACTTTGGTCAATGTTTTCTCCCTACCACTCTACTGAAACAGCTCATGATGCCAAGTCTGCAAATAGCATTGTTCAATTCTTAATCCTCATCTTTCTTCACCTCTCAGCAATTCAGTATATAAATGATCATGTATTCTTTCAAAAAACATTTTTTTCTCATGGCTGTTGTACAATGAAATTTGACTTACTACTCACATTACTGGCCACTCTTTCTTAATCACTTTCTCTTTTTAATTTTTTTTCTTGTTCTTTCAGTCTATAGCATTACAGTTGACCAAGGCTTAGTCTTAAAACCTCTTCCTTTCTCTGGTAAGACTAATTTGCTCCATCAAAGCCATCCCATGGTTTTAAATAACTTAACTTGCATGTTTTTATGATTCCCAAAATTCTGTCTCTAATGCTCTCTTTTCTGACTTCTTATGTGACTACTTTGTTATTCATTCAACATCTCTTCTTGGATATCTAATAGTCACTTCAAACTTATTGTGTAAGAAACAAATTCTTCTTTTCCATTACCCCCAGCACCTTCTCAGGCCAAAAACATAAGAGTAATCTCTGACTGTTTTCCTAAGAGCCTACATTTCATTTACCAGCAAATCTTGTAGACTCTATATTCAAAATATGCCAAATCCAGCTGTTTCTCACCACTGCTACCATGTTCAAATACCTGAGCCTGCCTGCTGGTTCAAACCACTATTATCTCTTACTTAACTATGGAATTGTTTCCTAACTTATTCTCTGCTTCCCCTCCTTTTCCTAACCAGTCACATCTTTATCCACAAGCCAGAAAGATTTACTTTAAAGGGAAATTAGCTTCAGTAGCTTTCCAACACACCCAAAATAACCTCTCTCTCTTTTCTTTTTTCTTGCTCTAGCCACACTGCCCTTCTTGTTCTTTCTTTAACAACCCAAGTTTATTCTTACCTAAGAACCTTTGTGATACTGTAGGCTCATTTGCTTGTAAATTCAGGTGGAAAAAGAAAAAAACTCACGTTTTAAAATATCTGCTCAAATATCTGTTCCTAAGAAAGACCTTCTTTGAGTACCTTATCTAAATTAGCTCACATATGTCCTGACACTCTCACAGTGCTTTAATTTTTTTCCCACAACACTTGCTGACACCTGATATTTTATGTAAATAGCTACAGTGTGTCTGTTTCTTCCATTAGGATGTAAGCTCTGTGAAAGTAGGAACTAGTTCTCTTTATCAATGTAGAACCATGTCTGGTGTGTAGTAAGTTGGTCCTTAATAAATGTGTTTTAGTGAATGAAGGAAAGTGAAATAGAGAGATTAAGTAATCCAAACTGGAGAGGCAGGAAAATAAGAGAGAAAGAACCTGAATACCAGTCACCTAATTCTAAACCCCATGGTTTCTCCACAACTTCAGACTGCCTTTTTGCTGACCAAGCCACTGAAGATTTGAGTATTTGAATATTTCCCTGAAATCAGCTGTCTCCCACCTGCCAGTGAGCCAAGATATTGCCGACTACCTCTCTAATAGAGGAGAATACAGTGTGAAATGGTCTAAAATTTGCTGAAAAAAAGTAGATGAGAGCTACTGCTTCCTCCATGCCTGTAACCTAGCACTCGAGACACAAAAAGAAAAATCATTTGGCTTTTTTTTTGCAAAGTCATGGTTTTTAATTTTTTACATGGCATCCTAATCTATCCCAAGCAAGTGTTCTCAAACACAGTGTTGCTACACATTATTGCATTGTGATCAATTGTAATTCGTTACTAATGAGGTACTTATTTTATTTACTTAAAAAGCAAATAAGAGTTTATTGAAAAATATCAATAAAATAAAACTTCTTTTACTTTTCTGTGTGCTTTCTTAAATTATAGTGTTCAGAGAATTGCATGTAACCAAAACTGATTGTTGCTGTGCTGGGGACCATGACATTGTGGCTTTGTGTGAATGCTTTGACTTCTTCATCTGCCACATCACAGCACAGAGAGTGGGGGGTGAGAATTACCATCCCGAGCCATTTTTATTTGTATGAGGATCTCTCGGATCTAGCAGGGTTTTTTCCCCCTTTCTTTTAAAAGCAAGGGTACCTGTTCCAAATCTAGCCCTTACACTCCCTAAATTATCATAAATAATGCCTGTGGTTTTTACAATAATAACAAATACTATCACCTTCTTGATGCTTGAAATTATAGGTAAGTTACAAAAGCTTTGAGAACTTCAGTTCCTTCAGATAAAAAATGAAGACAATGATAAATGCACCCCACAATTGTTCTTTCGAGGATTAAGTAAGATAGAGTACATATGCTTATTAGACCAGGACCTAAGTCAGGTTCTTAATTAGTGCTGGCACTGTCCCTCCTTTGGTCCTTTTCATGCATCCTTTCTGACTTGTAACTTAGTTTGCATATTCTTCCCTCCAGAATGTGAACGTGGATTTGCCATCACTTCCTCTAAAAGTGCAAATAAATTCAGCTACCTAATTGTCTTATCTTTTTTTCTAATTATCTCCTTCATTCTTTTTTCCAGTACTATCTCTGCCATCAGTTAAATGCATTGCCAATAACAAAGAGATTCTTTGCTTAATTGGATGCCACAATACCCGATTTAAATCTTATCAGCATTGCATCTCTCAATTATCCAATCCAGAAACCACTGGGAAGTGTTAATTAGGTACTAAAAACAAATTGGATTACCTTAGGGATCTTTCCTAACAATAACTTTACACTCAATCAGGTGATAAGGCCATAAATTGCACCTATCATCCTAGTATTCGATCCAGTCGTGATCTTTGAAGTTCTTAACTGGCTATGGTTTGTCATTCAACTCTGTATCTTTATAAAGTTATTTAAAAGTACTCCGTGTTCCTAGAAAACAACCTGATTGTTTTGATAGACTTGGGAAATTATTATAACCAGTTTCAGAAATTTACATTCTCTGGGCAGAGTTAATTCTGTCAAGAACATAAGAGTATGATTTGGTATGCAGTTTTATTTTTTAAAGTAACTTAAAAAGTATTTATTAAGATATAACTTACATATGACATTTAGTTTTAAATAAATATTTGAAAAAAGTTTTAAACAAAGTTTAAAACTTTTTCTCTTTAAACTCAGCAAAAGAAAATCTAGCATACTGACAGGACTAATTCCAAATCTTAACTTTGTGGTGGGAATCTACATGTGATGATTTGAATTCAAACCTCACTTTTCCTCTTTGCTGTGTGTTCTTAGAGAAATCAGTTTGACTAAATAAATCTATTTAATAATACATTCAACAAATACTTGCTGAGAACATGCTGTATGCTAGGAGCTTTCCTAGGAATTTTGGATATAGCAGTAAGAAAAACAGGCAATAATCCCTGCCTTTGTGAAAATTCTGGTTTACATTGCTTGAATGTTGGGACCTATCTGGTGTAGTTCTACACATGTAGAGGAAATAATTTCAACAGCAAGGGAAATGCAAAACAACTGAGATTAACATTGTTTGGGAGAAATTCACACCAATGCTTTAATTTTCTTATTTTTAAAACAGCGATTATACAAAAACAGCTGTGCATTGCTTAACGACAGGGTTATATTCTGAGAAAAACATTGCCAAGTGATTTCATTGTTGTGCAGACATTATAAAGTGTACTTGCACAAGCTTAGACGTTATAACCTACTGCATACCTAGGCTATATAGTATGACATATTGCTCCTAAGCTATAAACTGTTCAGCAGGTTACTGTACTGAATATTGTAAGCAATTGTAACACAGTGGTACATATTTATTTATCTAAGCATATCTACATGCTGAAAAGGTATAATAAAAATATAGTATTAAAATCTTATGGGATCATCATCATATATGCAGTTTGTTATTGACCAAATATTGTTATGCAGTGCATGACCATATGTACAAAGGAGACCCCCCCAAAACCTGGAAGTATCCTTTAGAGGGCTGGTCCCTTGTAGTACAGGTTTCCCCTTCTAGGTACATGTTCTAGGAACCCATTGGCATCAGTATATCAACTAGTGCTGTTGTGAGAGGCTGTGATCAGCTTCAGTGAATTTTTCTTGGAGATATTTTCAACACGTTTGCCCATTTCATGATGACTTAGGAACAGTTCTGCCCACATTGCACTGAGTGTTCAGCAGTTTTTGACCAAAAACAGCCTGATCCCCTTGACCCCCATGATGTACCCTCTCTATTCACCCCATCTCACCCTGAGTGACTTAATTTTTTGTAAATAAAATAAAAGACCTCAAAAGGAAATGTTTTGTGATGTGGACGAGGAGAAACAAAAAATGGCAGAAGCAATAGGTATTAAAATGGATGAGTTCAAAAACTGTTTTTGAGCAGTGAAAAAAGTGTCTTGATAGGTGTATTACATCAAATGGAGAGTACTTTGAAGGTGTCTGAAGTTTAAACATGTAAGAATAAATGCACAATTTTTATAAATAAATTCCAGGTTCTTTTGGAGTCCCACCCCCTCCCCGCCCATATCTTCCAGGGTAGCTATAAGAATTCTAAATGTCAGTTATAAATGTATGTTCCTTGATTCAATTGAAAGTATGCAAACTGTGTTTTCTTTTCTTTCTTTCTTTCTTTCTTTCTTTCTTTCTTTCTTTCTTTCTTTCTTTCTTTCTTTCTTTCTTTCTCTCTCTCTTTCTAGTTCACTACAGCTGTGTAGAAACCTTTTTACTTATTTGCTTGTTTGGTATGGGAAAAATGTTGCAGATGAATAGGATAGTCAGTACAAAGCCTGGAGTCAGGGAAGGAACAGAGTTTACTCAAACAACAAAAATTATAGTTGGTAGAGAGTAGTGGACATATGAGGGCCTAGTGTGTTATAAAGTTTGAAAGATCATTTCAAATGCTTCTCTATTATTTCTCTTTCAAGTTAATGGAAATTCTACCATAAATTCTTTCTAGCTTCCCTAAAGGACGGTAACCTTTTTTTTTTTGGACCTCTCATAGCCTTCTTAAAGGCCAAGTATTTTAGATGAGAGAGTAATGAGTTTACAAAGGACCCAGAAACCAAAGATGACTTACAGTCTCTATAAGTCTTTTCTTCTCTGCCATAAACCAAGAATAACATTGACTTAGCTTCTCAGGAATAAGGCACCAAACTTTACTTTTGCTTCAAGTCATTTTTAAAAGGGTATACACAAATAAATTAACAAATATGAAAATTAATATATGACATACTTATTTTAATACTCTCTGATAGCACAAAGTAGGGGCTCAGTAAAAGTTGATTCAACAAATAAATCCGTAATATGTGCCCATCTCTCAGGAGAGAGGAAATAACATATATAGAATTTTGTAGTGCTATACAAATGAAAATGTTAATTGTCACCTCACTGTCCTCTACTTCTCATTATAGTTATTAGTGTACATGCTTTACTGAAAACAAACATTATAATTACAAGCCAATTGAGAGTAGGGGCCAAATCGTCCTTATCTCTTGTTCCTTAACATCTGTTATTCACAAGAACTCAGTGAAGGCTTGTTGGCATGTTGGGGATCACAGCAGAAGCCGGTGTGTAATCTTAAAAATACCTAGTCTCTAAATGTGATACCAGGTTTTCTCATATATGATTTCCAGTCCTGGTATCCAAATGAGAGAGCCCTACAGCTGCGCAGCCTGAGAGCAGATGTTGCCCTGTCAGGTGTCTTTGATTCTACTCAAGAAACCACAGGAAGCTGCTTGCAGACAAATCATCAGCACTGTAGGAACAGGGGAATGGCAGCTTATATTGTGAGTTCACAGAGGAGACATGGCACTCAGCCACATAGAGGGGGAAATGACTAAGGCTAGAAGTGCAGGAATGTGGGGCCTGGTGTTATTGTATCTATTTTAGTACAAAACTTTTCTACTCTGCTTTGTAGTGGAGCTATTAAGATATTTGTGTTATTATTCAGGTAAAAACCTTTTGATGGTTCCATGTTCTAGTCATTTAGGATACCCAGCACCTAAATGAGTGTATATAAGAAGTATGTGCCATAAGGCATTTTTATATTTCAATTATTTGAACTAAACTGATAGCTTGGGGCACTCAGGATGAAAGAAAGAAAGGCTCCAGTGAGAACTGAACTAATATTTTCTGAGTACCTCAGTCTAAGGAAGAATATTTTCATATCCTGTCATTTCATTTCATTTTATTTTTTTGTAAGAAATAGAATGATTTCTTTTCTTTTTAACACGCATGTCCTTTGTTTCCTTTATTTATCTAACAGTTTTAATCTACATTTCTATTATAGTAGCTTTTCATTTCTTTTTTTTCCGCAATCCCCCTACTGGGAATATATCCTGAAGAACACAAATCACTCTATAAAAAAGATACCTGCACACGCATGTTTATCGCAGCGTTGTTCACAATAGCAAGAACCTGGAAACAGCCATGCTGCCCGTCAAAAGAGGACTGGATTAAAAAAATGTGGTACATATACACGATGGAATACTACACAGCCATAAAAAAGAACAAAATCATGAATTTCACAGCAACCTGGATGGAACTAGAGTCTATAATACTGAGTGACCTCGA
>NW_007246632.1:625471-628923 GCF_000164805.1 Carlito syrichta | reverse complement strand
TGGAAGAATCAACATTGTGAAGATGTCCATCTTACCTAAGGCAATCTACAAATTCAATGCAATACCCATCAAATTACCAGCAACATTCTTCTCAGACCTAGAAGAAAACAACACAGGAATTCATATGGAAATACAAACGTCCAAGAATAGCCAGAACAATCCTCAGCAAAAAAAACAAAGCAGGTGGTATCACACTACCAGACTTCAAACTTTACTATAAAGCTGCAATCATCAAAACAGCTTAGTATTGGTATAGGAACAGGCATATAGATCAATGGAATAGAGTTGAGATTTCAGAAGCAAAACCTCAATTTCTCAACCAACTCATCTTTGACAAAGCCTCCACCACCTACCACTGCGGAGAGGAGAACCTATTCAGTAAATGGTGCTGGGAAAACTGGCTGACCACATGCAGAAGATTGAAACAGGACCCCTATCTATCCCCATGCACAAAAGTTAATTCCAAATGAATCAGAGACCTAAATGTAAAACCTCAAACCATAAGAACCTTAGAAAATGAAGGAAAAACCCGCATGGAAATCGGAACTGGCATCCAGTTCCTGAACAAAACCCAAAACCCACAGCTTATAAGAGAGAAAATAGACAAGTGGGACCTTATTAAACTGACAATCTTCTGCAAAGCCAAAGAAACCATCAAGAGAGCAGGGAGACAGCCTACAGACTGGGAAAAAGTATTTGCCAACTCCAGGACCGACAAAGGCTTAACATCCTGGATCTACAAGGAACTCAAACGTGCTGAAAAGAAAAAAACAAACAACCCCATTATAAAATGGGCAAAAGATATGAACAGACACTTCACAAAGGAAGACATCCGAGCAGCCAACAAACACATGAAGAAATGTTCAACCTCACTAATCATCAGGGAGATGCAAATCAAAACCACACTGAGATACCATCTAACTCCAGTCAGAATGGCAATTATCAACAACTCAAAAAATAACAGCTGCTGGAGAGGGTGTGGTGAAAAGGGAACACTTCTACACTGTTGGTGGGAGTGTAAACTAGTGCAACCTCTGTGGAAAGCAGTGTGGCGATTCCTAAAAGCTCTAAATACCAACCTCCCATATGACCCCGCAATCCCCCTACTGGGAATATATCCTGAAGAACACAAATCACTCTATAAAAAAGATACCTGCACACGCATGTTTATCGCAGCATTGTTCACAATAGCAAGAACCTGCAAACAGCCATGCTGCCCGTCAAAAGAGGACTGGATTAAAAAAATGTGGTACATATACACGATGGAATACTACACAGCCATAAAAAAGAACAAAATCATGAATTTCACAGCAACCTGGATGGAACTAGAGTCTATAATACTGAGTGACTTCTCACAGAAACAAAGATCCAAGTATCATATGTTCTCACTCATATAATGGACCTTAAACATCCAATGCAATACTATACGAAATTTCATTTTATTTTTATAACACTTTGGCATGTTAAGTAATATTATTCCCATTTTATTATGAAAAGTTTTGGCACAAAATGCCCAAGATCATATATCTAGTGTATTACAGAACTGGAATTCAAACTCAAACAAACTCAGTTTTGACAACAAATCCCATGCATTTTTCTTCTGCTTAAAAATTACTAGATTGTTTCCTTTGATAAAATAGCTGAAATTTAGTTCTATCATGATAAATTCATTTTTACTGTAACTTCAATCTGATTATGTATACAGGTTGTATGAATATGTATGAATAATTATATAATTTAAATGACAATATTTCTAGTAATTGACACGATCTTTTAATTAAAAAAAAGAATTGCATTCACCATTATACTTTTGGGAACACTTATGGTCGCCTATTTAGCATACATTTGCAGCTTCCCTTCTTTCTCACCGAATTCATTTTTTAAGTATTTATTTCTCCTCCGCATGACACTTCAAACTCCAAGGGGCTGACCTGACTTTCTCAGGCTAATCTTAATCCCATCCTGCTTTCCAGTGTTTGGTTCTGGACTAGCCATGTGATTTGGGGTCTAAAAATGCAAGGGAAATTTCCATGTGGTTTCTAGGAAAAGTTATACTTGACCTTCTGAAAGACCTTGTATATACCAGCTTCCTTTCCTCTGCACATTGTTGCTCAGAGAGGTGAAATCCAGAACTGCTGCAGCCATCTTGCTACCTGACTGAGGATACAATGTCCTCATACAGAGGAAGGCCAGGCCAAAAGATAAGTAGGGAAATGGACCTAAACCCTTTGGAACAAGTTAACCTTAATGCTTGTGGTCAACAAATGTTCTTTTTGTTGAAGCAAATTTATACTGAGTTTTCTGTAACTTGCAGTCAAAATATCCTGCATGTTCAGACCAGGAAATAAGTTGTAATTTTGATCCCTTTTGGTAGATTATGTTGTCATCTCTTGTATATTATTTTATGCCTAACATATCACTGATATCTCACCATATCCTTTTCATTAACCTCATTTTACAGATGTAGAAAGAGTCTCAAAGTTAAGTGATTTATCCAAGGTTACAGTCTTACTAAATAACTTGAACCTTGGGTTTCTAACTCAAATTAAAATCCTGTGCTTTTTAAAAAATCAGGTCTAAAGCTTCTGCAAAGCCAAAGAAACCATCAAGAGAGCAGGGAGACAGCCTACAGACTGGGAAAAAGTATTTGCCAACTCTAGGTCTGACAAAGGCTTAACATCCTGGATCTACAAGGAACTGAAACGTACTGAAAAGAAGAAAACAAACAACCCCATTATAAAATGGGCAAAAGATATGAACAGACACT
The DNA here is from genome assembly GCF_000164805.1 of Carlito syrichta. NCBI lineage: Eukaryota > Metazoa > Chordata > Mammalia > Primates > Tarsiidae > Carlito > Carlito syrichta. The sequence continues at coordinate 626,156 of NW_007246632.1, read as the reverse complement.
TCACAAAAGAAGACATTCGAGAAGCCAACAAACACATGAAGAAATGCTCAACCTCACTAATCATCAGGGAGATGCAAATCAAAACCACACTGAGATACCACCTAACTCCAGTCAGAATGGCAATTATCAACAACTCAAAAAGTAACAGCTGCTGGAGAGGGTGTGGTGAAAAGGGAACACTTCTACACTGCTGGTGGGAGTGTAAACTAGTGCAACCTCTGTGGAAAGCAGTGCGGCGATTCCTAAAAGCTCTAAAAATTGACCTTCCATATGACCCTGCAATCCCCCTACTGGGAATATACCTTGAAGAACACAAATCACTCTATAAAAAAGATACCTGCACATGTATGTTTATCATAGCGTTGTTCACAATAGCAAGAACCTGGAAACAACCATGCTGCCCGTCAAAAGAGGACTGGATTAAAAAAATGTGGTACATATACATGATGAAATACTACGCAGCCATAAAAAAGAACAAAATCATGAATTTTGCAGCAACCTGGATGGAACTAGAGTCTATAATACTGAGTGACCTCTCACAGAAACAAAGATCAGAATATCACATGTTCTCACTCATATAATGAACCTTGAACATCCAATGTAATACTATAAGAAAATGACTGACGGTACTGGGAAACTATGAGGGGGGAGGGGGATGGGATTAACAGTAGCAAATATCTGTCTG
>NW_007246632.1:624671-625451 GCF_000164805.1 Carlito syrichta | reverse complement strand
GACAAATTCTGTTTCCTCATCTGTATACGAAGTCATGATTTTTATATCTTAATCCCTTTCCTTTTCAAACCTGAGTTTATGGGAGGTACATAAAAACAATAAAATCAGAGACTTTTAAGAGAGTGTTTAAAGAGAAACAGAGAAAACCCTAGGCGGTATAGAAAACTTGCAATACATTCAAGAGGTTCCATCAGTTATATTCTCCTTCAATTAATATTTCAACTTTAGTATTTTAAAATTAGTGATGTTCAAAATGTCATACTTCCATGTTTTGGCAGTTTCCATTTAAACAGGTAAAAAAAGAAAATAATGGGCTAGAGAGCACTGGGTTATAAGGTTGTCTATATTCCTGGTTAAGGAAATTTGGAACCGTTTCATTAAGCACCGACCAACAGGACCTGACATAGGGGAGAAAATACAAAATGGGGGAAGGAAGAATATTAGAATGAGACAGAGATGTTTTTGAAGAAAAAAAAGTAATTTGGGATAGAATGTGTGGAAACCTAATCAGAGGAAGAAAAATGACACTGGTTTTTGCAGATGCTTAGATTAATGGACTAGGAAGGAAACTAAGGTCAGAATAGATAACAAGTTTTAGGAGATGCAACCTATCAAAAATGTTATGTTCAACTGTTTGGCACTTTCCTATTGTCTCTCTGAACAAGAAGACAGTTGACATTATTATTATTATTATTATTATTATTATTATTATTATTTTAAAGCAGGATTTATGGAAAGGAGAGAAAAGTTCCCACAGTTGGAAGGGACCCAGGGGGGTTG
>NW_007246632.1:518568-624651 GCF_000164805.1 Carlito syrichta | reverse complement strand
ATCTGTCTGGGGCTGGGAAAACACCTCTTATCAACAGGGTGCCTGAATGAAACGTAATTGAACACCTAACCCTTAACTGTACCCCACAAAACCATAATAAAAAAATACTGAGTAATTATTAAAAAAAATTAAAAAATAAAAAATAAAAAATCAGGTCTAAACTAGACTGGAATAAATAGCAAGGACAGAGTTAAGTTCATTGCTAATTTGTAATGTAAAATAATAGAATATATTAATTGTTGCCCTTATTCCACAGTAAATAATTACTTTGAAGCATCTGTTTCTGGAATCCAATAAATATATAGAATGGTTGAACCAGTTCTTTCCTTTTATTTTCTTTCCTCTTCTCTTTTTCTTTATTCCTCATAGATGTGCATTCATCCTCACTACTTCCCAATCCTCTAAGTTCCCAGTGACCCTCTGTCTATAAGTATCAACTCATCACACATGTTATTGTAATTATCTTTTTTTCTATTTCATCCACAATGTAAACTACCCAAGAGCAGAGATAGCATTTCATTCATCTTTGTATATCCTACTTCTGTCACATAGTAATCAGTTAATTTATGAACTATGATTCAGCAATCCACCTGGGATTTTTGAGGAGCAAGTCATTCTGAATAGCTGAGTTTTGTAGATAAATAAGAGCTAAATGTTGTCAGTATACAAACTTTTACACTTTAATTTATTTCTGAATGGGACTATTTATTCAAGTCAGTGCATCATTTTCTATTTTCTTGGTGTTTTAGGGTTATCTTTTGGCCACTTTATATAATGATGTCTTCAGAAATTACTCAAGTATTGACAAACATTCAACCTTACAATGGCTGATCCGTAATCACTGTTGCTTTTCAATTCATATAGCTACAGTTCATATTTTTCTTCCCTCTTCCCTAGTCTCTTTATGCTTGGTTATAGAGGATCTCTCCCATTTTTTATTTTTACTCTTTGTGTATAAGGTGGACTTGAAATTCTAATATGAACCTTACATATAATCTATAGATAAAGTAAGAATACATTGTTTTAAGTAGCTAAAAGTGCATATGTTTCATAGATTATAGAATGGTATACTCTAATACATGAACTTTGGGTATATCTTTTTAACATTTCAGTTTCCCCCCTCCTTTATTCCTAACTTTTAGTGTTTGGAGCAAGTAATCTTTCTGTGAACATGATTTCTCAAAAGATGAGGGGGATGTTTTATGGAGGTTATTTATCTGGTTTGTTGTTGTTTGGTTTTTTGTTGGTTTGTTTTTAACTGAAGGATGTGGAGAGCAGAAACATTTGTAGTTTAAAGAAATGTTCTCATGTTTCGTAGCTTCCTTTTTTGAAAATGTAGGTAGGCTTTCCAGTTTTTCTCTGTCAGACTTACTGATTCATATTCCTTCTCAATTTGTTTTCCATTTGCATTCAGCGATAGGAGAAAGCTTTTTGAGACACTGTATGCACTTTTTTTATTGAGAAGAAGAAAGTGCGAACATTAGCTCAGGTGGGAACTTGGCTTTGCTATCACATGTCTCACTTTAGCTCTTAGTATTTTGATTTTAAAAATAGATTTAAATGTGTCTAGCATTTTTTTAATAGAAAAGTGCTGTTCATTCCTTTTGAGGACACAGAACTGTAAATTCTCTAATTAGTAGAGTCAGAACTGAAGAGTTCTTCCTGAAAAGTTGTATTCACATAGGAAGAGTTTGTATAAAACATTTTTCAGTTAAATTTTCAGGATTTTTTTCATGTTGAAATTAGCCACAGCATGGTCCATAAGAAAGAACATTCAAATGTTCTATGTTTTCCATCTCCGACTGCATTTTAAACGCATTGTGTGAGAGTTAAAAGATTTGCCCAATCTTACCTATTTCTATGTGTAGAAATTATGTATTGTTTGATATACAGAAAATATGTTTCAATTCATTTTCTCACAATGTATTTAGTAGTTCATCTGAGATTCCTGGCCTGTGTCTTTGTTGTTGTTTATAAATAATGACAAAAATATAAAATCTAATTTTAGCATGGATAAAATCTACCCAACCAACATTTTGTCCCATCACTTACCACAAAGAACTTTGTGACTCAACTATATGAAACTTCTCCTATTTCCTTCAGCATATTAGACTTTCTGGTATATGTTATTCTCCACATGAAGCCCATCCTGACTTACCTACATAGCAGATTCCTTCTGTCCAAGAACCCAGCCTAATATCATCTCACTAAAAGGCTTATTATCTTTCTCAGGCTGAATTAATTGCCAAAAGCTTGGTTTTCTCATAGCATGCATACATTTACCGTCAACTCTTTTCTCACATTGTCATATAAGCTGCCTGTTATGTGACTATTTGTATTCTCTAGTGTGCAAGTTCTTTACGGGGAGAAAACACGTTTGTTTTTTTTTATTATTTTGTTTTTGTTTTATTTATTTATTTTTTTTATTAATCAGTATTTTTTATTATGGTTTTGTGGGGTACAGTTAAGGGTTAGGTGTACAATTATGTTTCATTCAGGCACCCTGTTAATAAGAGGTGTTTTCCCATCCCCAGACAGATATTTGCTACTGTTAATCCCATCCCCCTCCCCCTGCATAGTTTCCCAGTACTGAGAAAACACGTTTTATTCATGTTTATATTCTTAGCTTTTAGCTCAATATCTGAAATGCTGTGGAACTCAATGAATATTAAGTAGATGAATGGGTTTATTGCTACATTCGAGTATAAGTAAATAAAAACAATTGTAACAATAATTAGATTATTCTAACTAAAGATGGTGGGTATATTAAATGGCCTTTCAGATCTCCTTCAGAGCTACCAGTCAATGTAGAACTTCTTGATTTTAAGCATTTTTAAAATTTGTGATTGAGGTAACAGCTGTAAATTTCCTTTCCTGGAAGTTTTTGGGAGTATGATAAACTACTCAGTGTCAGAGATTTTTAAAAAGTAGTTTCTACTAAGAGTGAACTCTGGGGCTGCCTGAAAGACTTACAGATCAAAGGTAATATTCTGATGTTAAGAAACATTGCAGATTTATGTGCAATGGTCATTTGAATGTTGATCCTGTTATCCAACCTATTCTTTAAAATAATTTATCATCACCATTGCAATCACCTTTATCTTCTAAATATCTAATTTTATTTTATGAGGGATATGATTTAAAAATAGAAACATTTAATATAAGAGAAATAAATGTATTTATGCATTCTAGGTTACCTTACATAAATCTTACCAACAACAGCAACAAAAATGCTTGTTGTTGAGAAAAATTATTTGTACTATATGTTATTCACTTATTCATTTATTTGAATGATTGGTTGGTTAAATAAATAATTCTTGAGCATCAACTGTGTACCCAGCACTGAAGTAAACACATATTAGTCAGAAAGAGACTTATATTAACAAGAAATGTAAATAAACTATGAGGCAATATAGCGTAGGACAAAGAATACAGGCTTTAGAACCTTGAAGATGATTCTGCATCCTAGTTTATCCCTTGTCATTTAAGTGATACTAGACCAGACTTGATTTGTTCTTCTATTTGTTTCCACATCAGGAAAATGGCTACATGAGAGAAGGGTACATTTTCTATTAATCTCATGCACTAAGTACTATGTAGGAAAAAAAAGCAAAGTCCAGTGTAAGCTTGGGAAAGAAGGTTGTGGTCTGAATGGGAAGAATTAGCAAGGGCTTCAAAGAGATGATATTCAAGTTGTTTCTTTTCTTTCCCTTTTTTTTTTTTTTTGAGTTGGTGTCTCACTCCGTCGCCTGGGGTGCAGTGGCATACTCACAGCCACCTCAGCGTCAACCTGCTGGGCTCAGGTGATCCTTCCAACTCAGCCTTCCAAGTAGCTGGAACTACAGGCACGCACTACCACACCCAGCTACTTTTTTGATTTATTGTAGAGATGAGGTCTCGCCAAGTTGCCCAGGCTGTTCTCGAACCTGTGAGCTCAGGCAATCCTCTCACCTTAGCCTCCCAAAGTGCTGGGATTACAGGTTTGAGCCATCGTGGCCAGCCTCAAGTTGATTCTTAAAGACTTAATGGGATTTTCTGTACAATTATGATGTAATGATGATAGTGGTCATGGTAATAAAAATTATGAAAACAGTAATGATGCTAGCATACTTACTATATGCTAGGCAGGGTTTTAAGATTTTTATATATTAAATCATCTAGATCTCTGAGAATTCTAAGATAAGTACTTTTCTAATCCTCATTTTACAGATATGGAAATTGAGACACAGAGACTTTAAGACATTTTCCCAAGGACCCTTGGCCAGTAGATGGTGGAGCCTGGGTTCAAGCACAAACAGTATGATTACCTTTTTACTTTCAATATCAGCACTTTTCTCTTTTTGCATGGAGTATCTTATTATCCTTTCACTTTTAGTATATGTATCTTTACAGGTGAGGTGAATTAATTAGCACCGTTGAGTCTTGTTTTTTAAAATTTATTTGGCCAATTTATATATTTTAAATGAGGAATAATTTGTTTACATTCATGGTATTATTGATAGGCGAGGACTTAACTTCTGTCATTTTGTTGATTGTTTTCTGGTTCTTTTGTATATGTCTTCTGTTTCTTACTTCCTCTTTTATTATTTATTTTTGTGGTTGGATGGTTTTGTGTAGTGATACAGTTTGATTCCTTTCTCCTGCTACTTTGTGTATCCGTGAGTTTTATAGTTTTGCATATTTTCATGTTGGTGGTTATCATCTTTTCACTTCTAGATGTAAGACTTTCTTGAGCATTTCTTATAAGACTAATCTAGTGGTGAATTTCCTTCAGTTTTGATTGTCTGTGAAAGATTTTATTTTTCCTTCATTTCTGAAATGATGGCTTTCCTGAGTATAATCGTCTTATCTGGTAGTTTTTTCTTTCAGTACTTTGAATAAGTCATTCCATTCTTTCTTGGCCTGTAAAATTTCTGCTAAGAATTTACTCTTGGTTTGATGAGGATTCCCTTGTATTTCAATTGATGCTTTTTTCTTGCTGTTTTTAGAATTCCTCCTTTGCCTTTTGACAATTTGACACTAATGTGCCTCAGAGAGGAATTATTTGAGTTGAATATATTTGAGATTTTTTGAGCTTCCTGCACCTGGAGATCCATCTCTCTCCAAAGACTTCGAAAGTTTTCAGCTATTGTTTCATTAAATGTGTTTTCTACACCTTTTGCCTTCTCTTTTTCTTCTGGAATGTTCAGAATGCAAGTATTTATTTGCTGATTGATATACCATATATCTTGTAGGATTTATTTATTTACTTATTTACTTATTTATATTTTGTCTGCCTGCCTTATTTCTAAAGACCTGTCTTAAAGTTCAGAAATCCTTTTGTTTGGTTTACTCTGTTGTTAAAGTTCTGGATTACCTTTTTTTATTTATTACATTTTTCAGCAGAAGGGTTTCTGTTTGGTTCTTTTTTTTATTATATTCAGCTCTTTGTTGAATTTTTCATCAAATCATGAATTGTTTTCCTGATTTTGTCAAACTGTCTATCTGTATTCTCTTGTATTTCATTGAGTGCCTTAAGATTATTATTTTGAATTCTTTTTCTGACACTTCATATATTTCATATATTTATTGTAATTGTAGTCTGTTACTAGAGTATTATTATGTTCCTTTGGAGGTGTCCTATATCTTTACTTTTTGATGGTTGATATGTTCCTTTTTTGATTTATATGCATCTGGGGAATAGTCACCTCTTCCATTTTATAGAGTAAGTTTCATAGGAATAGGCATTTATTTATTTATTTATGTATTTATTTATTTATTTGAGTTGGAGTCTCACTCTGTTGCCCGGACTAGAGTGTAGTGGCAACTTCCTAGCCACTGCAGCCTCGACCTGCTGGGCTCTGGCGATTCTTTCAGCCTTCCAAGTAGCCAGAACTACAGGCGCGCTACCACACCTGGCTAATTTTTTATTTATTGTAGAGATGAGGTCTCCCCAAGTTGCCTGAGCGGGTCTTGAACCTGCGGGCTCAGGCAATCCACTCACCTCAGCCTCCCAAAGCGTGGGATTACAGGATGAGCCACCGAGTCCAGCTAATAGGCATTTATTTAGATAGGACTTGGGATGTTGGTTCAGAAGGGTACACTGACTTTGATTTTAGATAGGTGTGTAATAGTGTAGTTTCCATGTAGTTTTGTCAATTGTAATCCACAATAATGACATTTGCAAGTGTCTCAGTGGCCTAGGCTGAGATAGTTTCTGGTGGTGATGGTGTGGCTTTACCACGGATGAGCTAAATGGGCTGTTTCTTAGGTCAGGGGTGCATGCATGAACACAGTGGGTCAGCCGACTTGGGGTCTGGCTTGGTGGGGTTGAGTTCATGGGGCTGTTACTCTGGCTGGGAGCAGAGGTGCATAATTTCTTGGCCAGTCTGGAGGCATGTCTACCAAGCCACAGTCTGTGGTACTGTTTCCTAGGCCCTGATTGTGGGTATGAGGTTTTGGTTAGGGCAGGAGCATGTCCATTGGGAGTGGTGGGCACTGTGAGTTGTTTATTAGGACTTGGGTGCAGGCTCATAGCTGCTCTGTTGGCCTGAGAGCAGTGCTAACTGCTTGGTGGCTCAGGGATCTCTCCTGATTGAGGGAGGGCATGCAGAAGTTTGGCTGGCTCAAGGGTAGGTTCAACCTGGTTAGGACTACCAGACTGTTCCTCTGACTGCAGTACAGGCAGTGGGAGTTGGTTTCCCTGCTGCACAGGAGCAGAGTCATAGTTGATCCTGGGCTGAGGCTTCACCCAGCCAGTGCGGGCATGGTGGAATGAAGATGGAGCTCCAATGCTGTAGAGGTGCAGTGGCTACTGGCCCCAGAGGAGGACACACTCTAGAGACTCTGGTCTCAACGTGACATTGTGCTGCTGCAGCTTGACCCACAAGGGCTTGATAGGCTATGGGGAGTACATCCTTATGCTCCTAATTCAGAGTAGTGCATTCACATGAATTTGCAGCAGCTTTCACAACTGGGCTCAGGGCTTGCAAGGACTATGGCATTCTCTGGTAGCAAAATCTGTAGGTATTTGAGATAGCAATGGGGGCTGTTGAAGTTCTCTGATTACCTTTTTCCCAAAAGGAGAAATCCCTCCTGTCTTCAGGTTGATCTGATTTGGGTGAGGCAGACAGAGCTGCAGAGGCTGAGTATTTCCATGCTGCCTTCCTGGGCTTCTAATTTCCACAAGTGCCTCTACACTCCTCTGCTACACTCCAGTACTCTCCTTTCAACACTGTAGTCAAGCCTGAACTGTTTACCTTTTGTCTTGGTCCTTGCTTGAACTTTCCTTTTCTTTTTTTTTTTGCTATTGATATGAAAAGCAATACTACTAATAATCTCTTAATTTCTGGAAGTTGGGATAAATGCAGAGTAGACCCAGATATTGTAAGGCTGAGGGTCTGATTAATATCCCTTAAGACAATGTACTCTAGGGCATAGTTGGGATCTGGCCCCAAGGACCCCTATACTACATCCTGTAAAAGACCCAAGAGGGCTGCATTAGATTAGAGTTTAGAACAATAGGGTGTTTTTGTTCTCAAGTGAGATAAGTGAGTATCAATACCTATAGAAGTGAGATCCTTTTGTACACTACACTATTGGTTTAATACTGCTTTATGTGAAATGACTAGGTCCTTCACTTAGTTTTTCTTCCCTTGACTTCTGTCAGATGTGAGAACAACAGAGACACAAACCAACATTCAAACAAAAGTTTCAGCTCCTTACCTAGGGAATTTCATTTTTTAATCACAGACTTACTGCCACATCAATATTTCTCAATTTTAAACTCTAAAACTGTGAGCTTTTATCACTAGAAACTTTTTATCTTTAAAGACATATTTTTCTACTGATATAAAATATTTTTAAAACTCAGGTAAAATGCACACAAGAGCGACCAAAGTAATTGTCTAAGTAGTCTTGGCAAACTCATAGAGTAAATTTTTTTAATTCTGGAAAAGTGAGCTCTATGTGAGACTCTATATTCTGACAAAATATGAAATTACCAGCTTATACTTGTATAGGAAGAAATTAATTTGAGAGTTACTACGATAAAAACTCCACCACTGGTGTTTAGTTTAATAATTTACCTTAAAGATTCATATAATTCCCTGGACTTGAAATATAAACCACCTAAGATATTTTAATCAACATTATTGAGGTTAATTTACATATAATAAAATGCATCTATTTAACATGTACTATTTGATGAGTTTTGACAGATATGTATACCCGTGAAACCACCACCACAATAAAGATACAGATAATTTCCATCACTTCAAAAGATTCTTTATGCCTATTTTCACCCCGTTTCCTCTCTCTACCTCTAGACCAAAGCAGCAACGGATTTATTTTCCGTCACTATATGAAGGGGTCCCCCAAAACAGAATTTATTTATTAAAAATGTGTATTTATTTTTACATATTTAAACTTCAGTCACTTTCAACTTTCTCAAAACTTCCAGACAAAAACTGGTTGGCCCTTTGCATCACGATTTGTGGGAGAAACATCCTGCGTTATAGCAAACAGGTTACTGGTTCTTCCACCATGACAACATACTCGCTACACTCTGCTGAGTGGTTAGCAGTTTGGTCACCAAAACAGCATGTCCCCTTGGCCCCACCCTCCTTATTCACCCCATCTTTCCCTGAGCAAATTTTGTTTGTTTCCCCGGGTGAAAAATGTCCTCAAGAAGAAATATTTTGCCGAGTGGAAGAGGTGAAACAAAAAACAGCAGAAGCACTAAAAGTCATCAAAATTGGCAAGTTCAAAAACTGTTTTGAGCCGTGGAAAAGCATCTTGATAGCTATACTGCGTCAAATGGAGAGTACTCTGAAGATAACTGAAATGTAAACATGTAAGAATAAAAACACAATTTTTAATAAATACATTCCAAGGTTTTTTGGGATCCTCCTTTGTATATTAGTTTTTATTTTCTATAATTATATGTAAGAGGAATTATATAATGTGTATAGTTTTTTGCCTGTCTTTCAACTGGAGTAATACTTCTGAGGTTTTGCAGATATATTTTATTTTGTTGTTAGCCATTCACCTGTTGATATGGGTATTCCTAGTTTAAGGATATTATGAAAAAAGTTGCTATGAACATGTGTGTACAAGTCTGTATAGACACGTTTTCATTGATCTTAAGCACCTAGAAATGGAATGACTGAGTTGTGTGTATGCTTACTTTTGTAAAAAAATGATTAACTGTTTTCCTAAGTGGTTGTACCATTTTACATTCCCACCAGCAGTGTATGACAGTTTCAATTCCTGCACATCCTCATGAACACTTGGAACTGTCAAACTCTTAAATTTTAGCCATTCTAATAAATGTGTAGTGGCATCTCATTGTAGCTTAATTTTTGTTTTGCTGCTGACTAATAATATTGATCTTTTTCTTGAGCTTTTTGTCAACTAACATTTTAAATCTCTTAATAAATGATTTCATAACCTGCTAAATTTTAACATTTTGTATTTTTCTTCACATTTTAAAAAAACAAATAAAACATAACATGCTAAGTTTTAGTCGTCCACTGTGTACTCCTCTCTGACCTCATTTAATTTCTCCCTTCCTGAACTTTTCATTTATTACTTTTGCACCCATGAATCTATAAAAACACATAGTGTTGTTTTACAAGTTTTAAGTTTGAGATAAAAAATACCACACTGTAAATATACTGCTGACACTTAATTTTTTTGCTCAACATTATTTCTGAAATTTATCATTATGCATATAGTTGTAACTCATTCATTCATGTTACCAGTTGCACAGTATTCCATTGAAACTCAATTTGTCATTCCATGCTCCTGGTGCTGTATGCTTGCTGCTTATAATTTTTTAAAAAATCATTACAAATTTGGGCAATAATAAGTACTTTCTGAATATAAGTCCATATATATTCATGTGGTAGTTTCTCTAGTACATATACCTAAGAGTATTGTTGCCAAGTTGAAAGTATACATCTTTTTAACTTTAATAGATTCTGTCAAAAAAATTCACAAAATGATTGTACCAATTTATTATTCTAATACTTATGCTAAAAGATTCAATAACAGTTGGTAATAGTCAGAATTTTAAGGTTTTGCCAATCTGATTTCTGTAAAAATGGAATACATTATGTTTTAATTTTTTAATTTTAATTTTTTAATTTTAATTATGTGGTGTACAATTCAGGATTAGATATACAAATGGTCATTGTACAGGTAAAGTTTGGGCTTGACTTTGGTCCCCACATCATCTGATTTAAGAACAGGTTCATAATTTTGTCCTTCTTTATGGATGTGTAATATTCCATCATGTATATGTGCCACATTTTTTTATCCAGTCTACTTTTGATGGGTAGCACAGTTGGTTCCATGTTTTTGCTATTGTGAATAGTGCTGTGATACACATGTGTGCGCAGGTAACCTAGAACGGTTTGAATTCCGCTGGGTATATTCCCAGAAGGGAGATTTTGGGATCATATGGAAGGTCAATTTTTAGATCTGTTAGAAATGCCACACTGTAGCCAGGCTTGGTGGCTCAGCCTATAATCCTAGCACTTTGGGAGGCTGAGGTGAATGAATTGCCTGAGCCTGTGGGTTCGAGACCCGCCTGGGCAACTTGGCGAGACCTCATCTCTACAATAAATCAAAAAATCAGCTGGGCGTGGTAGCGCATGCCTGTAATTCCGGCTACTCGGAAGGATCGCCGGAGCCCAGCAGGTCGAGGCTGCAGTGGCCGGGAGAGGCCATTGCACTCCAATCTGAGTGACAAAGTAAGACTCCAACCCCCCCCCCCAAAAAAGAAAGAAATGCCACACTGTTTTCCACAGAGGTTGTACTAGTTTGCCAACAGTGTAGAAGTGTTCCTTTTCCCCTGCATCCTAACCAGCGTCTATTGTTTTTTGAGTTATTGATGATGGCCATTCTGACTGCAGTTAGGTGCTATCTCTCTAGGTTTTAATTTGCATTTTTTCAATGATTAGTGAGGCTGAGCATTTTTTCATATATCTGTTGGTTACTTGTATGTCTTTTTTGGAGAAGTGTCTATTCATATCTTTTGCCCACTTTTTAATAGGGCTATTTTTTTTTCTTTTTGGCATCTTTGAATTCCTTATAGATTCTAGATGTGAGGCCTTTGTCAGATACATAGCTGGCAAACATAATTTCCCAGTCTATATGCTGTCTCCCAGCTCTCTTGATGGTTTCTTTTACTTTGCAAAAGCTTTTCAGTTTGATAAGGTCCCACTTGTCTATCTTATCTCTTATGGCATGGCACTTAGGGTTTTGATCAGGAATTGGTTGCCAGTTCCAATATCCATAAGGGTGCCGCCTGCATTTTCTAAGATTTTTATAGTTTGAGGTTTTACATTTAGGGCTTTGATCCATTTAGAGTTGATTTTTGTGTATGGTAATAGACAGCAGTCCTGTTTCAATCTTCTGCAGGTGGTCAGTCAATTTTCCCAGTACCATTTACTAAATAGGTTCTCCTATTCAGTGGTTGTTGGTGAAGGCTTTGTCAAAGATGAATTGGTTGAGAAATTGAGATTTTGCTTCTAGAATCTCCATTCTATTCCATTGGTCTATATGCCTGTTCTTGTACCAATACCAGGCTGTTTTGATTATTGTAGCCTTATAATCAAATTTAAAGTCTGGAAGTGTGATACCTCCCCCTTTGTTTCTTTTGCTGAGGATTGTTTTGGCTATTCATGGCCATTTATATTTCCATATCAATTTATGTATTGTTGTTTCCAGGTCTGAGAAGAATGACATTGGTAATTTAATGGATATTGCGTCAGATCTGTATATTGCATTTGGTGGTATGGACATCTTAACAATGTTGATTCTTCTGATCCATGAGCATGGAATATTTTTCCATTTGTTTGTGTCATCTTTGATTTCTGTGAGCAGTGTTTTGTAATGCTTGTTGTAAAGGTCTTCCACTTCTCTGGTTAGGAAGATGCTGAGGTGTTTCATTTTTTTGTTGCTGTTGTGAATGGGATTGTGCTTTGTGTTTGGTACTCTGCCTGTTTGTTGTTGGTATATAAGAATGTGACTGCCTTTTGCACATTTTGTACCATGAGACTTTGCCAAAGTCTTTTATCTGTGCAAAGAAGGTTTTTGACAGAGTCTCTTGTGTTTTCAAGATACAGAATCATATCATCAGCAAAGAGGGATAATTTGACTTCCTTTTTTTCCTATTTGGATGCACCTGATTTTCTTCTCTTGTCTGATTGCTCTGTCTAGAATTTCTAACACTATGTTGAGCCGGAGGAGTGAAAGTGGGCAGCCTTGTCTTGTTCCAGTTTTCAGGGCTTTCAATTTCTGTACGTTTAGCAATATATTGGCTATGGGTTTATCATAGATGGCTCTTACTATTTTGAGGTATGTTCCTTCTATGCCTAGGTGTTCAAGAGTTTTTATCAAGAAGGGATGCTGGATTTTACCAAAAACTTTTTCTGCGTCTGTTGATACAATCATGTGGTTCTTGTTTTTACATCTGTTGATGTATTTAAATACCTTTATAGGTCTTGTGGATGTTGAACCAACCCCGCATCCCAGGAATGAAGCCTACTTGGTCATAACGGATGATTTTTGAGAGATGACATTGGATCCGATTTTCTAGAATATTGTTGAGTATTTTTGCATCTGTTCATCGGGGATATTGGCCTGAAGTTCTCTTTTTTGTTGGATCTTTACCTAGTTTGGGTATCAGTATGATGTTAGATTCGTAAAATGATGTGGGAAGAGTTCTGTCTTTCTCAATTGTCTGGAATACTTTCAATAGGATTAGTATCAGCCCCTCCTTATATATTTTGTAGAACTCTACTGGAAAGCCTTCTGGTCCAGGACTTTTATTTGCTATTATTTTCTTATGACAGAGTCAATCTCCTGGGTTGTTATTGGTATATTTACTATCTCAATTTCTTTTTGTTTCTACTTTGGGAGGTTGTGTGAGGTCAGAAAGTTCCGCATTTCATTCAGGTTGTCGAATTTGTTTCCGTACCGGTGTGCATAGTAGTATTTGATAATTTTTGGTATTTCTACAAGGTCTATTGTGATTTGCTCTTTCGCATTTCTGATTGTTTTTATTTGGGCTTTCTCTTTTTCTTGGTCAATCTTGCTAGGGGGTCTGTCAATCGTCTTTATCCTTTCAAAGAACCAGCTTTTTGTTTCATTTTTTTTTTCTATGATATTTTTGTCTTTTATGTCCTGTATTTGGGCTTTTACTCTGTTGATCTGGATTTTTCTGCTAAAGTTAGTGTTTTGGTGGTCTTGTCTTTCCAGCCACCTTAGATGATTTTTTAGATTGTTATTTTGTGATCTTTCCATATTCTTGATGTGTGCTTGTAAAGAAATGAATTACCCTCTTAGTACTGTTTTCATGGCATCCCAGAGTATTTGGTTAGATGTGTCTTTATTTTCATACGCTTCCAGAAATCTTTTAATTTCTGATTGACTTCTGTATTGACTCAGGAGTTGTTCAGCATTGTGCTGTTTAGTGTCCATGTCTTTGTGGGTTTTGGGGAGGTTTTGTTGGTGTTGATATTTATTTTTATTCTGCTGTGGTCTGCGAGGTACATGGCAGTATTTCAATCTTATGGAATTTGTTTACCATTGATATATGACTGAGGATGTTGTCAATTTTGTATTATGTTTCATGTGGTGATCAGTAGAATGTATATTCCATGATTGTTGGGTGGAATGTTCTATAGGTATCTATTAAGTCCATTTGATCAAGTGTCAAGTTGAGGTTCCAGATCTCCTTGTTGATTTTTTTGCCTCAATGATCTGTCTTGGGTTGCTAGTAGGGTATTTAAGTTCCCAGCGATGATAGTGTTAGAGTCAATATCTTGTTTTAGTTTAACTATAAGCTGTTTTATAAAAGTTGGTGCTCCTATATTGGGTGCATATATGCTTAGGATGGTTATTTCTTGTTGATGGATTGAACCTTTTATCATTATGTAGTGGCCTTCTGTATCTTTTTAAATTTTTGATAGATTAAAATGTATTTTTTCTGATATTAAGATCTCAATTTCTGCTTTCTTTTGTGTTCCATTCATCTGAAAATTTCTTTTTCCATCTTCTTACTTTGAGTCTGTGAGTGTCCATTCTGGTGAGATGAGTCCCCTGGAGACAGCATACTGTTATAACATGTTTTTATCCAGTTTGCCATTCTATGTCTTTTCAGTGGTGTATTTAGTTCATTTTCAGACTAATTATTGAAATGTCAGAGTGTATCCCTGTGTGAGGTTCCTATAGCATGCGTGGTTGTTGTTTTTGTTTGTTTGTATATTGGTTTTCTTTTGATATTGGGGTTGATATGTGTGTGTTTTCAATCTTTTTTATGCATTCTTGGGAAGAGTGTGGCCATTCTTTTTTTTTCTTTCTTTCTTCTGTGTTTAATATACTTTATTAAGTATTTCTTGTAGAACTGATCTGGAGGTGGCATAAACTCTTAGGAATTGAAAGTTCAGGAAGGATTTTAATTTTCCATCACTGATGAAGCTTAGCTTAGCTGGGTAGGATATTCTTGGTTGAAATTATTTATCTTTGAGAACTTTTAAGATTAGACTCCAGTATCTTCTAGCCTGTAGTGTTTCTGTAGATAAATCTGCTTCTATTCTAATTGATCTTCCCCTATAGGTAGTCTTTCTCTCTCATTGCCTTTAGGATTTTTTCTTTTATATCCACTTTGTGTAAGCAAATTACTATGTGTCTAGGATTTGATCTTCTCATTTTGTATGTTGCAGGATTTCTCTGAATCTCTTGTGACTGAATGGTCACATCACTGATGAAATGAGGGAAGTATTCTTGGATAATTTCATGGAATATTTGTTCCAGGCTGGTCTCTGTCTCTCTATCTACCTCAGGAATGCCAATTAATCATAGACTTGGCCTCTTTATTTAATCACATATCTCTTGGAGGCTTTTTTCCATCTTTTTAAGCTCCCTTTCTATGTTTTTAACAATTTGGGTTGGTTCCATATTTTAGTCCTCAAGTCTGAGATTCTTTTTCTTCTTGGTTAGTTCTACTTTCCATGCTTGTCAGTTTGTTATTTACTTCATTTACTGTAATCTTTATTGCCATCTTTTCAGTTATTAACTGCTCCATTCTTTCATGTTGTCTCTCATCATTTCTATTCATTATCTATATTGATATCTTGATATCTGGGCTTATGATTTGAGACCAGTCATTCTGGGAACTCTTCATCTTCTGAGTTCCAAAGTCTGTATTTTCAAGTCTGTCTTCCCAGGAGTCTGGATGGGACCTGTGGTTCTCCTTTGGTTCTTCCTCATTTTTGATGGTTTTTCTCCCCTTTTTAGCCCCCTTCTTTAATTCCATTGCTTAGTGATGGGGTATAGCTTTCACATCTGTTTGCTCAGTTCCCTCTTCATCCTTACATAGATCCTCTGGATTTGTTCAATTTTGAAGTCAGACTGGGAATGGGGGCTGTGCTTTTTGCAGTTTTGGGATTTGACTAAGGTGTGATGGGGAAATCTGTGGTTCAGAAACTGTCTGCAGATTACAGTATCTGCTGACAGGTGTGTGGGCCCCCTGGAACCCAGTTACCAGCACCTTACAATCTGTCCATGTAGTGGGGGCATGTAAATGCCCTTGAAAGCAAAATGAAATAAGAAAAAGGAAAATAATGGAAAATGCAGGAAGGGAGATGATAGGACGATTAAGAGAGAGGAGAAGAAGACAGAAAACAGGCACACTAATGAATAAACAAAGAAATAAAAACAAAACACCAAAATAAAAAACTTACAAACACAGAAATAAAAACAAAACCTGATGATGCACCCACCTTCAAAAATACTCATATACAAACTGAAAAACTAAAAAACAACAAAACATAACAAGGACAAAGCAAGTACAAAAACATAAAACAAAACAGAAAGAAAGGGGAAAAAAGCTCTCTCTCACCGTTTCTGGAATTTCAGTTCCTTTTCCAAGCACCGCTGCCACTTTTGGCTGTTAGGGTGGTAGGGAGTGGGCTCTGATTCCCAGCCCATCCCCTCTGCTCTTGGCACAGGCTGATCAGCTTGCTCTTAGCATAGGTCAGATGTCCCATGGACTGCTGTGGGAGGAGGATGAATCAGATTCGAACTCACCCAACTCGTCTACTGCTGCTGCTTCCAAACTCCCACTCAGCTCAGACGTGTCCATGCCTGGGCGGGGGTCGTCTGTCTCTCTGTGTCCATTTCTGAAGGCTCCTCTCTAGGCCAGTGATGGTTGATCCCAAAGGGGTGTGGAGATCATATCTGGGTCTCAAGTTGGAGTCTGAGCAGAGCTGGGCAAGCAAATTCAGGTTTCTGCCTGGTCCCAGGACAGAGAAAATGGCAGCAGTCGTCATCCCCACACCGGTGGTGGGATTCACCTTCAAATTTCCTTTCCGTGCCTTCTCCACATTCCCACTGCTAGTGTCTGGCCAGCTGGGGTGGTGGATGGGTCAGGTACCAGTTCTGAGAAGCAGCTAATCTCTACTGCCTCCTCCTGAGAGACCATCAGGAATGGCAGATGATCCTGTGAGCTGGGGGCTTCAATCTTAGAGCAGTGGTGGGTTGCAGCCATCTCTGGAAGGGAACCCTGAGTGCATGATCCTGAGTCTCCCCTCAGATGAACTTTTACTTACACCTGCACACACACCTGCACACATCCACTCATGCAGACTATCTTTATGGATACTTGCCCTTGCAGAGATTCTCACTCCCACCAGTTCCATCCCATCTTGCCTGTTTCTCTCCATAACCTGTTATAGGTGATGCATTTCTGTGGGAAAACAAACAAAGCAATTATATATGGTGGCTAACTGTAAGCACAATAGTTATTGTTATCATCTCTGGCTGCAATATTTATTTCATCACTGCTACCTCCTTTGTACCAAATACGGCCCAACCTAGATGGTGTCTATGATATTGAAAAAGATATGTTAGCATTAAGCAGAGTCAACAGAGTAGCTAGCAAGAAAAATTGGTTCCTGAAGATTGTTTCAAGTCAAGAAAAAAGGAAATGATTACATATTAGAGTTCTTCAAAGCCTGACTCTAGACAATTTTTTCTTCTCATGCTCGTCTCTCAGGTTAAATAGTATTATCTATTCCTAAGACTTTAATACAGCTTATTCACAGACAATTCATAAATTTCTATCCCAGAAATTTACTATAAGCTCAAAATACTTGTATCCAACTTAGAGTTTCACAAATCACTATACATTCAAATATACAAAATAAACAAAATCCAACCAACCAATCCCCCAATGAATGATATTCCCTGAGCAGCCCACACAAACACACACACTCTATTTTGCTCCCCTCCAAGTATAAGATATTTTGGTGAATGCTACTACAAATGATCCAGTTACACCAGCCAAAAACCTAGAAGTCACTTTTAATTTCCCCATATCTGATCCAGCACCCATGTGTATCATTTTTACTTTCTAAAATGTTACTTGAGTCAAACTATGTATCATTGTTTCCTGTGATAATAGCACAGTCTAAATCTGTGTTCCTCAACCTTTTTGGCATCAGGGACCAGTTTCATGGAAGACAGTTTTTCCATGGACTGGAAAGGGGAGGATGTGCAGTCAAACCTCACTGCTAAGGTTAATCTGCATTTGCAGTCACTCCCCAGTGTTAGCATTATCGTCTCAGCTTTATCTCAGACCATTAGGCATTAGGTTCTTATAAAGAGTGCCCGACCTAGATTCCTTGCATGTACAACTCACAATAATGTTCACACTCCTATGAGAATCTAATGCTGCCACTGATTTGGCAGGAGATGGAGCACAGGCAGTAATATGAGTGATGGGAAGCCACTGTAAATACAGATGAAGTTTAATTTGCCTGCTGCTCACCTCCTACAGTGTGACCCAGTTCCTAATAGGCCATGGACCCCAGGGGTTAGGGACCCCTTGTCTAAATCACCACTATCTGTTGCCTGCAGACACTGCCATTATTATCCATTTCCAATCTTTCTTCATATTGTGGCAAAATGACTCATTTGAACTGCAAATATAACAATCACACCCTCTACAGCTGCTTAAAATCTTATATAAAGGTCAGGCATGGTGGCTCACAACTATTATCCCAGCACTTTGGAAGGCTGAGTTGAGAGGATTGCCTGAGCCCATGGTTCTACACCACCCTGGGCAGCCTGGCAAGACTTCATCTCTACAATAAATCAGAAAATTAGCTGGGCATTGTGGCACATGCCTGCAGTTCCAGTTACTTGGAAGGTTGAGGTAGAAGGATAACCTGAGCCCAGCAGGTCGAGGCTTCAGTGGCCGTGAGCGTACCATTACATTTCAGCCTGGGCAACAGAGTGAGATTCCAACTCAAAAAACAAAACAAAATAAAACTCACTAAAATTTTACATAAACCTTTCTCAAACTCTCTCTCCACCCCCTTCTCTCTCTCTCTCTCTCTCTCTTTCTCTCTCTCTCTCTCTGTCTCTCGCCTCAGGTCCAGATAGTTTGGGTCTAGTGAACTCTACCAAACAATTAAAGAAGAAATAATAATTTTATGCTAACTTCTAGAATATTGGAAAAAAGGCAATACATTCTAACTCATGCTATGAAGCCTATATTAGCTTTAAATCAAAATAGGCAAATATGTTACAAGAATAATTATTACAGACTAATAGTTCTCATATCAGTAACATAAATGCAAACTATAAACAAAATATTAGCAAATGAAATACATTAATATATTAAAATGCTAATATATCATGACCAAGTAAGGTTTATCCCAAGAATACAAGGCTGTTTAATATTCAAATAATACCATATTAATAACCTAAAAAAGTCTCAATAAGCATGGAAAAAAATCTGACAAGATCCAATATCTATTTCTGATTAAAGCAAAACAAGCAAACAACACTCATAGCAAATTATAAAAGAAGGGAAGTTCCTCAACCTGACAAGGATCAAAAATGAAAAACCTGCAGCAAACATCATTCAGTCTTTTAACTAATGGTAAAATACTAAATACTCTTCCCTTAAGATCAGGAACAATACAGGGATGTTATCTTTCACCACTCACATGTATCTTTGTACTGAATGTTTTAGCCAGCAAAGTTAGTCAAGAAAAAGAAGCAAAGGATGGAGTAAAACGTATTTTGTTCACAAATGTCATGACAATCTGACAGAATCTATTACAAAAGCTACTGGCACCTAGTTTAACAAGGTGGCAGGATAAAAGGTCAATATACAAATTCAATGGTACTTCTACATACTAACAATGAATAGTCAGAAAATAAAATTTCACAACTTGGATGAATTTGGAGTCTATAATACTCAGTGATTTATCACAGAAACAAAGAACTGAGTATCACATGTTCTTGCTCATAAGTGAAGCCTGAATATTTATCATAATACTACATGAAAGGGATTGGTAGTAGCAGGAGACTGCCAGAAGGAGGGGCTCGTAACATTAATAATGGTATCTGATCCCAACCATAGGGAGGACCAATGGGAGGCCCAAACTTCACCTGTACAGACTACCTATGTACCTAATCCTGAATTGTACCCCACATCTTTAAATAAAATAAAGAAACTAAAATCAGTAAAGGAATTCCATTTGTAATAGCATAAAATATGAAATAATTAGGGATAAATCTTGTGAAAGAGGTGAAAAGGATGTACACTAAAAATTATAGAATATTGCTGAGGAAAATTAAAGAAGAACTAAAAAAATGGAAAGTTACCTTGCTAATAGTTCGAAAGAATCAGTGCTGTTAAGATGTTCATTTTCTTCAAGTTGATCTAATAATTCAACATAATCTCAATCAAAATTCCAGTAGAAATTTTTGTAGCTAGATATCAACAAGTTAATTCTAAAATGTGTGTGGAAACTCAAAGCGCCTAGGGGAATTCCACTGAAAAAAGAACAAAGTTGGAGGTGTAAAACTATCTGGATTCTATAATTATGATAAGCTACAATAAACAAAACATCAGGGTATTGGTGTAAAGACAGAAAATAGATTAATAGAAAGAAATGGAGAGTCCAAAAATAAACCACAAATTTAAGGACAACTGATTTTTTTACAAAGACACATGATTTTTTTTTTTTTTTGAATTGGAGTGCGGTGGCTACTCCTGGTCACTGTAGCCTCAACCTGCTGGGTTCCGGCAATGCTTCTGCCTCAGTCTTCCAAGTAGCTGGAACTATAGGCACGCGCTACCATGCCCGGCTAATTTTTGATTTATTGTAGAGATGAAGTCTCACCAAGTTGCCCAGCCGGATCTTGAACCCGCGGGCTCAGGCAATCCACTCACCTCAGCCTCCCAAAGTGCTGGGATTACAGGCTGAGCCACCAAGCCCAGCTAAGACACATGATTAAGTGGAAAAAAAAGGATAGGCATTTTAGCAAGTGAACCAGAACAACTGAATATACATGGTAAAATAATGGTCTTGGAGTCATACCTCATGCCATATACAAAAATTAACTCAAAATTGTAAAACTATAAAACTTCTAGAAAAAACAAAACATCTTTGTGACCTTAGATTAAGCACATATTCCTTAGGTATGATAATAAAAACATAACCATAAAATTAAAAAATAATGCATTGGACTTCCTCAACTAAAAACTTTTGCTGTTCAAAAGGCACTTAAAAGAATGAAAAGACAAACCATAGACTGGAAAAATGTGTAACATATTTCTAATAAACAAGTTGGTTCCAGAACTGACAAAACTTAACAGTAAGAAGCAATTCAATTTTCAAGATAAATAAGAGATTTGAGTGGACACTTCACCAAAGATCACAAAAAATAAAAATAAAAAGTGTTCAAAACACCATTAGTTATTAAAGGAATGCAAATTAAAACTACAATAGGATAGTATTCTCTATCTATTAGAATGACTAAAATTAAAATGACTGACAGTAGCAGGTGATGACAAAGATATGAAAAGACTAGAATTCCCATACACTGCTGGTGAAAATGTAAAGTTATACAACCACTTTGAAAAACAGTTTGTTTCTTAAAAATGTAAATATATATCTATGGTGTGATCAAGCTAATCCACTTCAATAGAAAGGAAACATATGCCCATAAAAAGACTTATTCACACATATTCATAGCACCTATATAATTCCAAACTAGAAATAACTCAGATGTCCATCAATAGATATAAAAATTATACATATATATCTCTTTCCAATGTAATATTACTCATAAATAAAAAATAAATGAACTATTGATACATGCAACAGCCTAGATAAACTTCAGAATACATATGCTAGGTGAAAAACATTCAGACAGAAAGCATATATTGTGTGATTTAATTTAAACAAATCTCTTCAAAATGCAAACACATTTTTAGTGACAGAAAGATCTGTGGTTGCTTTGGAATAGGAGTGGCGTTGGGAAAGAGTTGGAGGGGCAGAAATTACAATGGGACATGAAGAAACAGTCAAAGGTGATAGATGTATTTGCTATCTAAATTGTATTGATGGTTTCACAGATAGATACATATTTCAAAACATATTAAATTGTATTATTTAAATATTTGCAGTTTATTGTATGTCAGCTATACCTCAATGAAGCTGCCTTAAAATATGTTTATGTAGTAAACTAAGACTTTTAGAATAAAATTAACATTTTAAATATAACTTGAATAGTCTAAACTCCATTTTCTGACCTCTCACTCCCCCCCCACCATATTTTAGTTATCCTGAGTTTATATTGATCTTTTCTACATTACTTGTTTGCTGGCACCACATGTTCTTTGTATATTCTATTCCCTTAATTTGATATGCTTTTCCCACCTCTAATTGTCCAAGTAATTCCTATTTATTTTTCTGCTCTCAACTCAGCCATCACTCTCCCAAAGATACCTTCTCTGACATCCATTATTAGATGAGATTGCCCTATATTCTCTCAAACAGCCACATGACTCTCCTCAAAGCACTTGTCCCAGTCTGCCATTCCCATTGTCCTATAATATCCATGAGGCCAGCAGATTGGTCTGTCCTAACCACTGTTTCCCAAACGGAGTCACAGTGTCTAGCACATAGTAGACACTTGAAAGTAAGAAATTAGAAACCAAAGGAAGGTGAAAAAGTTAATGTGCTAATCTCGTGAACCAAGCAAAACCTTTTCCATGTTCAGATGCTAACAGCTTTAGCAAATATAATTCAAATCTCCTAATGCATTATACTTCACATTGACTGTTCATATATTGAAAGAAGAAAGCACCAGCAATCCAGTAACAGGAGCGACTTGCACACTGTACCAAAAGGCAGTTTTCTCACAATGATCTTATTTTAAGCAAACAAGACTTGAGAATCTGGCTAGGCTGGACATAATTTGGTGTCATCAAGGGCTTTAACCATCATTCTTGCAATGTATTAAGAGAAAAAGAGATAATTGTGTAGTAATCCTAAATCTGGAGTAAGTAGCTAGAAAGTGTAAGAGAGATTTGATGTCCTCATAGTTTTAGGAGAGCAATTGTTTCATTGAGTAATTATTTTGCTTTCTTTGGGTATGATTAGCTAAGGTTCCTGCTTGTAACATAATAGAGTGATGTCCTTCAGGGTAAGTCACCTCATTTAGTTCAGGCATCTATTGTTCAGAAGAAAGGGAGTTGATAAGGAAAATATATTTGTAGTAGAAAAATACACAGTAGCAAGATAAAGTCATTTGAAAAAAGCCATGTGTTTGTCAGCTTTCAAAGCTGAACTCTGATTTAGTATATATTTTTGACTGTGAACAATTTACTTTTGTTTCACAGATGGACAAGCGCAATATAAAAGTAGAATTAGTGATTTCACAGAAACCTTGCCATCTTTGATTGACATGTATTTTAAATATCCATTGCTAGCTTTGGTGTGTAATAATGAATGAATAAAAAATGAGTGAGGAAAGAATGAATATTATTATGCATTTATTAATATGTGCAAGGCACTTTAGTAGGTACTTTTACATACAGCATTTTAGTCAATCCTCATAGGAACCCTGTGATATAGATATTAGTCAACAACCCACTCCTCTTTTTTATTAGATGAGAAAATTAACTGTCAAGAAGATAAAATAACAAACTCAGAATTACATAGTAAGTGTCAAAACTAGGACTGGAACCCAAGACACAAAATGTATTATTTCAAAACTGGTGTCAAATTTGGTGAACAATAAGACCTAAGAAGAATGACTTTTTAGTTTGAATTTTGCTACTAAGGAACTTCTCATGGGTGGTATACAGGATAGTATTTTGCAGCTGCTTTTTCAAAATGGCAACAAGAGTGAGAGTTATTGTCAGGAGAAGTCCTAAAGGCAAAATTTTCTTACCTTATTAAAGTTGAGGACAGTAATCATTTTTAAACACTTGCTGCTGAAACAAAATGACAAAATTGATTCAAAATGAATGGGCTGGCATTTCTTCAATAAAGGGTTTACTCTTTCCAACTAGAAGGTCGTAGAGAGGGAGACTGGATCAGGAAACAAAGATCTTCACACGAGCTTACCTAGGGCCTAGGTTGAATCTGTGAAAGCCTGGCTTAGCGCACATATTTATTTGTTCTTTATTCGTTCTTTAGTTGACTAATCAACTACTGAGATAATTATTTTAAGTGAAGATCAAGGAAACATGCCAGGTGTGACTCAAATAAAGATCAATCAGTCACTATGTGTGACTGGCCCAAAGGGTTTTATAACTTGAGGATAAGTGAGTGGACATAGAGAGAACTTAAAAATCACAGAGAACACAAAAAGTTGATAATTATGGAGGAAGCATGATAGACATTAGAATCTGTTTGGGTCCTAACCAAATCTCACTGCAGTTATGCTCCTTGGTGAGATGGACTTGGGAGAACTGAGACAGGGTGTGAGAGAGTCATTGGGAGAGTAAGATATGTGAGAAACACTTAGATCAGTCTGTGCTGGTAAAAGTTTGTCTGAACACAAAAGGCCTAAAATTTGTAGGGTTTGTTAATTTACATGGTGTAAATATTCTCTCCTGGCTGTTTCAGAGTGACCAGCATGATGTCACTGAATGGGGAATTAGAAAGACTTCCACATAACCTACTCTCGTCAATGGGGTCTAACTCTAACACTCCTGAATGTAGAACAATGCACATAGCAAATATGATATTAATACATAATAAATAGAAGGGTTTATTTTCTGAAGACAGGTGATTGAAAAAAATAGTTTCTCAAATTTCTTTTACTTTCATAAAAACCTGTTTTGGGAAGACCATGCAGAGAACTTCAGCATTGGAAGTAAACTTAAAGATGATGTAGTATACCCATTTCATCTTGAAAGATAAGGGAATTGATGTTAGAGAAGCTGAGTACCTCGCTCAATGTTACACGGTCATAGGGCGAAGCACCATGGTTCGTAGTAGTTATTCTTCTCTCTTCCTTCTAACATGAAGAACCTGTACTTAAAAATTGCTATAGAAAGGATCAGCAAGAATGAAAATTGATGAGTAACTAGCTAATGCCTCTTACCTTGTCTCAATTTCTACTTAGGAATAATAATAACCACAAATAAAAATTAAAATTAAGCCCTGGTCATATTTATTGATAATCTTCTTTTTGTGATTTTCAGTTCATTTTGAGGAAATTGTCATTAATTAGAAAAAATGTTTAATAGTATATAGTTGTAACGCATCATTTTATAAAAGTGATGATTATTAAGATGAATTGTAAATGTTATCAATCATTTAAGTGTCGAATTAAGGGTAGTCACATTGCAATTAAAATAAATGCATCATCTCCTTGCATTCCCTAGTAATATCTCCTAAAAATATTGCAGTACACTCCAATGCAACACACTCCCAAATTAGTGCTTTTCAGACCAGTAATGCAATGTGCTCATATCTTAAGGTAACAGTGATTCATTTTCTTTAACCACAGTGGTTACTGGCTGTAACTATGGAATGCATTGTCATGGAAACCATTTTCCCTCCATCACCCCCCCCCCCCCCCGCCTTCAGTTAACCCCAGAGCTATTATTTAGAGACAAGAATGAAGGGAAAGCATTTTATCAAATGCATATAAGGAGTTAACAGATATACACATCTCTGTGTGTGTCTGTGTATATGTATGGAGAAAGATATGTAGAGAAATGAACTCTCATTGATTAAATTTAAACATAAAAATCAAGAAAGTGAAAGATACATTTTGCTTTAGATTTTGTCATTTCATTTTACCAATTTAAACCAGCACAAAGTGTAAAATGGGGAATAACTTGAACATAGCAGCCTTTAATGCTGCCCTAGAATAGGAGGTCAGCCTTAGCTCGAGTAATTCATTAGGGAAAGACTGTGTTAGATATTATTGGAACATCACAATATAGAGCATACAATACTTTTGGGGTGTTTGAAATCCAAATTATAGGCTAATGAATAAGGGAAATATTGTACAACATTTTTAGAATCTATTCTCTTTTGAAAAAGCCAGCCATAATTATAGATTCTCTGTAGGTGGAAGTGCTCACACAGTCACACATTTTATGGTAACTTAAAGGAATAAAATGCTAAGGGATACACTTAATCTGTAAATGTGACTTTAAAATTCCACAGAAGGCCTCAGCCCAGAGTTCTGCTCCTAAAATGTGACCTAGTATGTTTCAAGCTCATACATATACATTAGATCTCCTGAGTCCCACAGACTCCAGATACTCATTAAGTTGAATCAATCCTGAGTCCCGATAGAGAAATCAACTAGGTAAAGACTTCTGCACTTAGTGTAAGAACCCCAGGGCCTGAGGAATGGCTGCCCTCTTCAGTTACAACCAGGTTTAATTCAACTTTGAGGGTCTTTACGTGCTGACTTTTGCTCATACTTTGTGCTATATTGATTTCAAAGAGGTCTTGATTTCTAAGGCAGGATGCATTCTTCTCAAAGCAGGTTGATTCAAAATGTAGGTTCTTGACATTCTCCTGGTCTATGAATGAGAATGCAGGGCTGGGCCTGATAATTCATACTTTTAACAAACGTCCCAGAGAATCCTGACGTAATCAGGTTTGGTTTCCATTAACTTGGGAGAGGACTGTATTTTGGACATGAGTAGGTGACAGGAAGTTTGCAAGTCACTGCATCTGACTTGACAGTTTGCAAATTGTTTTGTTCTTTTGTTTTTACTGGCACATTTAAACTTTATAAGGATAAAGCATAGTGATTTTGGGACTTGTTTAAGTTTAGAGTATAAATGGTCTGGTATTCTGGTGGAACTGCATCAGAGTTGATGGTTTGCTATGGCTATTTAGGGTTATGTTGTTGTTGTATTTCAGGTGGGATCTGAGTTCAGTGCTCAATTAGAGAGATACTTTTGGAATTATCATATTCATGTGAATATGATATTCCTGACACTTTCCAAATAAATCTGGAGATTCAGAACATATTTCTGGAGAAGTGTGTGATATTTTCTGTAATGTTGTGTTTTAAACTCTCCTCTATTACTTTTCCTAGAACCTAACCTTCACACTTATTGATTATGTGACTGGGTAAATGATACAACCCTAAGGACCTTAGTTTCCTCCAATATTATGTCCAATAATATCTACCTCTAGGGCAATACAATGAAATAAGCTATGTAACTTAAGAGCAGCGACCATGTACTGGGGGTTACTACAGGAATGCATTGTTCACCATCTTAATCTAGTCTTCTTGACAACTTGGTAGGTTAGGAGTTAACAGCCCTACTTTACAGGTAAGCAAGGAGGGGTTCAGATAATGTAAGTGACTTACACAAAGCCACACCCCACACCAGAGTCAGAATCTGATTCCAGACTCGGATGTTTTGCTCTCTTTTCACCAACCATCTGTGAGGCATAGTGCCAGGCACCCAGGTGGCACCCAAAGAATGCTAGTTTTACCCATTTCCTACTCCACAACCTTCTTATCACATTTTTTTTTTGTCTTCAACAAGCAATTTTGCAGCTGTGCCAGCCACATGCTGATTTTTTGGGGCCTTTTTGCAATTTTGACAGCCTCAGTTAAAAAGCAAAAAACAAACAAGCAACAACAACAAAAAAAACCAATAAAGCATCCGTCAGTCTTGTTATTCATATTTCCGGAACAACATAAATACTTCTGGGGCTTCTTGGGGCCTCAAAGACATCAAGGTGGGGAGAGAACAGACTCGTTTGAAACATATTATATCACACAAAGCCTTGCTTCTGAGGCCGCTCCTGCCACCCAGGAAGTGAGTAGGCTCGTTGACCCAGAAGTCAAGGGCTTAGGACACCATCGAAACCGTTTAAGCCCATTTCTACCTCAGATTCCTTTGGTGTCCTCCCTCGCCCCATGCACGCTGCTGTCCGCGAGCTGGGAGGATGCTCCCTGCAGGGCTCTGCGCCGGCCTCCCCTTCCCGGGAACTCGGCCTCCAGGCCGTCTACACTCGGGAGGCAGTAGCGCTGGGGGCCAAGCGTGGCCTCGGGGTCACGTCAGCGCTGGGAGGTCCCGCGCTCCTACGCCAGGGACAGGGACTCCTCGGTGGCACCAGGAGCGCCCGAAGGCTGGGCTGGGCTGGCGAGCACCGCGCTCCCTCCCTCTCTCGGCTCCTCCTTCCCACCCCACTTGCCGGCCAGCGCTCCCCACGGTGACTCTGGATTGCAGCAAGCCGACGGCTTTTTACCAAATCAGGAGCTGCGGTGGTTTCTTTCTCTCTGTCTCTGTCTCTGTCTCTCTCTCTCTCTCTCTCTCTCTCGCTCTTTTTTCTTTTTTCTTTTCTTTTTCCAGAGGGAATAATTTCAGCCCCCTTCAGCTCGCATGAGCATGACAATCTTGTGTGACTGGGGCGAGTAGGCGGGCACATCCTTTTACATGCTAATACTGCCCCACCTCCTTTAAACCCTCTAAGCGCCTCGCTTCATTTTATTTTTATGGGTTTTTTTTTTCTTTTTATTTCTTTTTATTTTTTTAACCTTCCCCTAATTCACTGAAGGGGGCGGGGGGGCCTCTTGGTTCTGTCCTTTCCCCCACGCCTCGTTCCCCAGGGAAGGGAGACCCCGAGACGCTCGGTACTTGCCCACGGCTTTGCTTCCACCGGGGCTCTGGGATGGCCGCGCGGGGCGCAGGGGGCAGCGATCCAAGCGGCCGCTGGGTCTAGGCTGTCGCTCCATGTGCGGGGAGAGCGCGGTGTTCGGGTACCCCAGCGAGCTGCCACTGCCGCAGCCCGAAAGGAATGTCCCCTGTTGTTAAGGACCCTGACTGTTTTACACCAATGATTTGCCACTGCAAAGTTGCTTGCACCAACAACACTTTGTCGTTGATGTTTGGATGCAAGGTAGGACGAGGTTCATGTCTTTTTAATGCATGTCGCCTCCCTGGGGGAGCAAACAATTCCTTTTGTTGTTTGTTTATGTCTCTGCCTGTTGGGAGAGTGACAGAAGCTACGACTGCTCTGCCCTCTCTGGGAGCCGGCTGGGTTTGGGGGCCAGGAGGGCGCCCTGATTTTATCGCGTACGATGCTGGGCTGGTAACTCGGTTGTGGCAGGACCCCGGTCTCTGACAGTGGTTCCGTCAGCGGATGCAGCTGGGAAGGGGGCGCCCTGAGTGACTCTCAGCTTGAGAGCTCTTTTGCGTTGAGCTAGTGACTGGGTTCCTGGCCGCTGCTGTGGGAGCTCCTGAACTCATCTCAGGTTACCACGCCTGGAGCCCCAACCCACTGGGCCAACCAGCAGGAGCAACGAGGGTATTAGATGTACTCCAGATGAAACTGAACACATCAGTTTGCAATTTGGCACTTTTAAAGATGAGGAGCTTATTTTTAGTTTAGACAGAAAATCTGGAACTAGGCTCATGTTGTCCCCAATTGTGTGTTTTTCTCTGAGTTTATACAATCCACTTGAAATAAAAAAACAGAACATTTTCAAAAGGTGGCGCAGTTACTCAGTGAAGTTTGTAGTGAATAACTGTCCCACCCAGATTTTTGTAAAGGTAATTGGTGTTCCTACAGAAATGAGGTTTGAGGGTTTTTAAAAGAGGTTATTTATTATTCATTGCTTCTTGTCTGAAATATGTTAATAGAGCTTCCTTGTTGGACTCGATGATGTACTCCCTGAAAAAGATGCTTAGAACTTGGTGTTTAAACAGTTTTAGCCCATGGATGGTCTGCGTGTATGTCCTGTTACTTAGAAGTACAAGCCCTCACTTCTTTTCACTGTGAAGAGCTGGTGGATTTGTCCAGCTTATTTATATAAAACACTTGTTGTGACCACTATGGTGACTCTCTAAAGAGAGAAAGAGCTTCATCTGAAATAACTGAAAATTCACTTTCTTAAGTGAATAAATATCACATAATCCCTATTGTTCTGAAAGAACATTAGAGACTGGATTGGACAGCTGGTAAGCACCTTAGGCGGTAAAGTTAATGAAACATACACACTGAATGTCATAGATCATGCTCAGGGGATGTGTAGACTTAATGGAAAAATTAGGAGTTAGGAACGTAGATCTTATACTGGCTATTCCTGGAGAATCTCTCTCTTTTCTGGGCTTCAGATTTTCTTTTGTAAAATGAAAAGTGTGGATGAGAAGTTCTCTGAGCCCTCCTACAGCTCGAACATTCTCCGATGGTATCATAAATTCATTTATGATGACTTTTATAAAGTCGTTTAATGATAAAGTTATTGTCAAGGTTTTTTTCCTACTCAATTTGATAGTGTGTACTCTATGTTTAGTTGAAAGAAAGAGTACCAAAGAATAGCTAGATGCTCCTTTTGAAACCGCAAAGAGATCGTAAAACTGTTGAAAGTTTTTATGTTCATCATTGACAGGAAGATGTATGTGAATGAACGGTACCAATAACTAAGGAGCTGGGTCTTCTCCCGATGACCTGCCACCCCTCTCTCATGCTTCTTTTCACTTTCTCTGCTAATTGCATTTGTAGTAGCATCTTAGCAATGGCTACTGTTTAAAATCCATTCCCATGTACTTATGAGAATTGCTTTGCAGCACTCAATGATTATTAACAAAGGTGAATTATTTGTCAAGGAAAATTAAACACAAGCTAATAATCAAATAGGATAAAACTATTGGTGTAGAGAATGTTGTGGAATATGCATTCAGCCCTCCAAGCTCAGTTTTAAAAAAGTTTCTTTTACACTGTTATGTTTTCCTCTGATTTTTTCAAACTATATGGGAGGGAATTGAAATAATTACAAGGACACACTTAAAAAAAAAGTTCAAGAAATTGAATCAGCTTAACTTTTTAAAAATTCTCTTCCTTTTGGTGTTTCGGCTAACAAATTTACTTTGTGTGAGAGTAAAACTCATATATTTTGTGTTGGTAGAAATATTTTTTTGGAAAATAAATTACTGCTTTATGAAAATAAAATAATACTTCTAGAGGGTCTCTCCTATCCTATTTTGCAAAGTATTTGAATAAGATGATTTTCAAAAGCCTTACATAGTGGAGCCAATTATTATACTATAACCACATTTAACATATTCTTAATTATAAACTGGTTCGTGTAAGGCTTCCATCTTTGACTTTTAGATATAGAAAGAATTATAGAACCTTTTCCTCTTGCCTTCCTCTAATGAAGTTCTTTAGTACCATCAGACAGATGACAACAGAACATGATGTGGAAAACTTGCCTGTCAGACAGACTTGCATTTCAAAACTAGATTTTACACTTACTTTATATGTGATTTCTCTAAATCTCAGTTTCCTTATATGTAAAATGGCCATAATAATAACTACTGCATTACATATTATTATGTCATAGTGCAAAATAAAATTTAAATGAGATGCCTGCAGTACTTAGTATATTTAGATTTATAAAAGGATTGTTGCTTGTATATGGTCTTGATTCTTTTCATGATTCACTGAGGGGAACTCATCACTTCTAGGAGAAACCTCTTTCACTGCTAAGATAATTCTTTTGATAAATTGTTCATCTTTATTATGAACTCAGCCATTACTTTTCCTGTTACTTTTCTCTGTTTTATGCTATGCATATAAAATGTAGGGGCCATTTATATATTGATAGGACATTCACAAAATGAAATGAATTTATGAAAATTATGAAAAACTGATACTATCATTCTATTTACTAAATAAATATTCATTGAGCACACGGCAAATGCTAGAAACTGGAGATATGGCCATAAACAGCTCCTGTCCCCTGTGGTCTCAAAGTTAAATGATATGTCAGCTGACTCTACTGCAGGCAATACTGATTTAAGGAAAAATATAAAATCAAGGTTTCATTTGAATCTTTTAACAGTGAAAGTGGAAAATCAATAATTTTTGAAAAAACTCATGGAGATGTAGATGTCAATAAGGAGCTTCCAAAAACATACATTCATTCCAATATTATCTAGTAAGTATGGAGATAAGATTATTAAGATAAATATTTATTTTCTCTTCTGGAAGATATTTAGCATGGCAAAGTCTCAAACCATGTTTATGTGTAGGCCTGACTGTTAGTTTCTAAAACTGTTTGTCTTTATTATCCCAAACCTAGTAATGGCTTGAAGGATGCTCAGTAATTTGAGCTTTCAAAGTAGAAACTCAAACTTATTTTATTTTGTCACTTAGCCATCTCCAGAACCCCGCTTGCTGCATCCTGGCTGTTATTCAGTTTAGATAACTGACTATTTGACTTATGACTATAAACATAGAGTATCTTTCTGTGCTAGGCTCTATCCTAGGCACTGTGATAGGCATTAAGTACAACAATATCCTATCTCTCCAGGAATTCCAAGTCTATTGAGAAAGTAATTCCACTGACTTCCCTAGAATACAAAATACCCACACTCTCACCTCACCTTAAGTTCTCATGAGAGAAGTCAAAATACCCTAGTTCCAAAGAAGTTGTTATATCAGTCCTCTTTTTGTCCCAGTCTCTATGGCATTACCAAACATACAAGGCTATATGTGAGAATGAACTTTCCATGAAGGAGGATTCCTAAAAGGCCTACCCTTTTTTTTCTCATGGTAGTTTCTATGTCATTATCAGAAAATAGGAATCAGTTTTACCTTCACTTAACTCTCTTTTACAATCAAAGTTTTGAATATAATTTCCAGGCCCAGCCTATATATTATTTCTCTTTCTTTTATCTTGTCCA
The DNA here is from genome assembly GCF_000164805.1 of Carlito syrichta. Lineage (NCBI taxonomy): Eukaryota > Metazoa > Chordata > Mammalia > Primates > Tarsiidae > Carlito > Carlito syrichta. Next base: position 592,661 of record NW_007246632.1, on the reverse strand, counting down.
TAGCTGCATTGTAAAGGTCAGCAGTCCCTGTGTGTTGCCTCTTTTCATTCCCATCTTTCTAGTGGCTAATATTCCTAAAGCAAAAACATACAAACATAAACAGGTGAAATATTTGTTATTTGTCCTAATATTTTTAAATTACTTTATAATCTATAATGTTCTCTACAATTATTCATTTGTTTTGCTTTTGTAATTAAAAGGAAGATGTGATTGAAATGTGGCTCCTGTTAAAAAGTGAGCAAAGGACTTGAAAGAAGATATAAAAATAGCCAATAATACATGAAAAAGTACTCAAATTTACTAATTATCAGGAAAATGCAAATCAAAACCACAGCACAATATCACCTCAAACTGTTAGGATGTCTGTTTTCAAAAAGAGAAGAGATAACAAGGGTTGGCAAGTGTTTGGAGAAAAGGGAACCCTTATGCACTGTTGGTGGAAATTCAAATTATTTTAGCCATTTTGGAAAAGGGTATGATGGCTTCTAAAAGTATTAAAACTAGAGCTAACATATGACCCAGAAATTCTGCTTATGGATATATATTACAGGGAAATGAAATCAGTGTTTCATGGCGATACCAGTACTCTCATGTTCACTGCAGCATTATTTACAATAATTCTCAGTAGCCAAGATATGGAAACAGCCTAAGTGTCCATTGATAGAGAAATGGATGAAGAAATTGTGATATGAATGGAAAGATAGTTGGAAAAATAGATGTTTGTATCTGTTCTCTAAATAGAATATTATCCAAACTTAAAAAAGAAAAATATCCTGCCATTTGCAGCAACATGAATAAACCTGGAGGGCATTGTACTAGGTAAAATAATCCAGAGACTGAAAGAAAAATACTGCATAATCTCACTTATATGTGGAATCTACAAAAAGTAGAATCTGTGGAAGCACAGTAGAATGGTGGTTATGTGGGGTAGGAAGGAAATTGGAAGATGTAGGTCAATGTGCACAAAGTTGCAGTTCTGTAGGATAAATGAGCCTAGCGATCTAAGGTACAGCCCGAGGACTATAGTCAATGTAATTATATTGTATACTGGAAATGTGCTAATAGCGTAGGTTTTGACTCTCTCACACACACATACACACGCATTCAAATTGTAACTGTAAGAGAACGGATATGTTAATTGGATTGGCTGTAGCAACCATTTCACTATGTGTATAAAATATAATTAAATATTTAAATTTTTTTAAATGGCTAAAACTTTAAAGAACTTCTCTCGTCCTCTTAATAGCCTTTGTTAATGTAACATCTCAACTGACTCAAACTGTCAAATCCATAGACCACATCAAGTATATTTAATATTCCATTTGATATATTAGGGTAGAAAAAAGCTCTTGAAAATGTAGATTTCTGAAAAAACTTTTTCCAGTGAATGTTTGGACATTTCATAAACTGCCCTACCCTTCAAAGGAAAGGAGTCATCAGGTAGAAAGAATCCTCCCTTTCCCAAAAGAGAGAAGAGGGAGAGTACAGAGGAGGTTAAAACAAAAGAAAACAGGGAAAAGTGAAGAAACCAAAAGGAGAAAGGGATTGAGTTCAAGGACTAAATAAAGAAAAGGAAACGGTAAAATAATTTAGTCTTATTAAACATCTAGGCATTATCTTAAGTGTTTTACAAATGTTTTTTCTTCCAATTTCAATAGTTATCAGACAAATAGAGAAAGGAGTAAGGGAAGGAAGGAAAATAGAACAGGTGATGGGCAGGAAAGAAAGAAGAGAAAGAAAAAGGGGAAGCGGGCTGTGGCTCCAGTGGATGCTCTAACACTCTCCCGAAATAGAGGGCCTTCAGCACCCCCTTGGTGGACAGTTCCCTGGAGCTCGCTGGGTTTCCCCACCTGTTACAGATATCCTTTTCCTGCCTAGAAAGTCTCTGACGCAGAGAAGTGGTTTTCTTTGGACATTTGTTTATTTAACTGTGGTCAACTTTGTTATAAAGAGTGGTAGTACCAGCCATCAATTCATATATCACTATGTATATTTTTGTCATTGGTAAGGTAGTTTTTCTCTACACACCAAAATTGTCAAATTTTGGTGTGTTCTTTGTTTTTATTTTATAGTAGTATGTGTTCACTGAAATACATTAGACAAAACAAAATTCAGAAAGAACAATAGTTTTAGAAAATACTTATTGTCTCAAAAGACTAGATATAAACTATTAATATTTTAGTGTATATTTTCCTTGTTTCTCAGTGCTATGTTGATTTTATTAGTTTATACGTAACTTATTTTTTTAAATGTAGTTATAATAATATTGGGTTTGCATTTGAATATTTCAAATTTATATTAGGTTTTATGAATGTATTTCAATAAAGTACTACAATGAACAATTCTTGGATATTTAGTTTTCCCCCTCAAATTTTCTACTATTAAAATAAAATAAACACCTTGGAGAATAAGCCATATTTGAATTTAAAATGATTTCCTTTGGATAGGACAAAACATGTAAAATTACTAGTCAGTCACTATAAAATAATTTGAGATCCTTGATAACGGGACTGCTACATTTACCTTTAAGATGGCTATATAAATGTGTCCTGTCACAAATTACTTTATATGTCATAACATTCTTTATCTTTAAATAGTTTTCTTTTACTTGCTGGGCTTATAAATAAGAGGCAGTGTAGTTTTTCTTCTTTGAGTGGGATTAAAATTCTGTTAGACTTTGAGTTAATAAGAGTCCCATGAGTATGCCAGTGTATCCTAGCTTAAGAATATCTAATATGCAAAACAATCCAAAGTGGGTACATTAAGGAGGCAGCTTTTTGTGTTTGCCAAGGCATCAACAGACACACACACACACACACACACACACACACACACACACACACACACACACACGCTACCATGTGCCAGACACTGTTCTACATGTTTTACAAATGTAAACTCACTTAATCCTCACAAAGGATACTGTGAGATGAATATAATAGTTATTCCAGTGTTACAAAGAGAGAAACTGAGGCACAAGTGGTTTAAGTAATTTGCCCCCAAATCACATAATTCTAAAAGTAGCAGAGCCAAAGTTTAAATCTAAGCAGGTTAGATCTAGAGTCTACACTCATGTCCAGAATAATTGTGGTACTCTTTGAAATAGTAGCTTCCTATACCTAAGTGCTTTTAAGCTATGAGACAATTTGCAAAAACAATAATTTATGTACACACCTGAATTTGAATGTAAGGTACACTTCTCAGAGGACTCAGTCTTATTGTATCAGCTATTTCTTTTGAGAGTTGTTTAATCCAACACACTGTTTCTCATAGTATTCACACTATCATTTTCCACAGAGTTATTAAATCATTTAGACAGGAGGTGACTTACTCAAGGTCACACAATAAATCACAGAGCCATAGCTACAACTAGGTCCCCCAATTTCTAACTCAGTATAATTCTTTCTATGTCATGACCTCTCACTATGAACTAAAAGTTTTGGAAATCAATGTGAGAAAAGAGAAACTAACAAGTTTTAACTGTAAAAAGCCAGAAAAATTACACCCTCCTTGTAAAACTTAGGTGAGATATCACATATGAAAACATTTATCACAATGCCTGCTATGTGATACATTCCATACATTTTTTTCTTCCATTTTATTAAACCACTTTGCATATTGGTGGAAAAGGTGGAGATTGTTGATAGAGCTGGCTGAGTAGTGTTCAGTCAAGCATATTAAAACTCATCTATCAGTAAATGAAATATATTTCAACCTACCAACATATTATTAGAGGGTTTTAATACTATAAGAGGCTATATCTAAGTATTTACATAATTCACACCAAAAACAAAAGTCCTAGATGAAACCTGACCCAGAAAGAGTAAATGAAAAATGAGACAGTTACTGGATGTCCCAAACAAACAGGCTGTGTGGGCCTTGTGTCCCCTTTCATAATGTATACTTACCAGTTCAAGGTCTTTTAAAATTTTTATTTTTAATAGTAAGAAATTTTGGGGGAACCCTGAATATCATAAAATAAGAAAAGTTGACTTGTATGCCACCATTAAAATATGTTCACAAAAATAGAATGCTGATTTACAGACTTTGGGGATTCTGAAAAATCTCAGACTTTAAGAAGCCTTTTGCTTTGTACTTATTATGGATATCCAGATAAGCTTCCAAAATTCATATGGTGAAGTCATTCCAAATTCCTTCTGAATTAAATTAGTCCTGGATTCCTATGACACCTAACTCTTAATACTTGCACCCTAATTGTAGTATTTATTTGTAAATTCTGTTTGCTTGCCTGTTTACCCATTTAAACTGTAAGCATTTTGGGAACATAGGCCATATCATTTCTATATAGTACAGTGCCTGGAAGGTTCAGTACATAGAACTGTACCTATTCCATAGAAGGCAGTCAATAAATATTTATTGAATGACTGAGTGAGTGAATAGTTAGGTGCTCATAAGTGTTTACTGAATGTATAAGTGAAAAAATAAATGTTTTTTTATTTTGTTGTAGTTTATTCATTATTTTCCTTTAATAGTTTACCTTTGAAAACCTTTTGTGTTTTTAAATATTTTAGAGATCATGCTTTCTGAAATACAGACTAGGCATTACTCAATGCATTTTCCTGGTGTGATGCTTAATTTTAAGCATGGGACCATGGGGTGTACAGACATTTGGTCAAATATTATTCCAAGTATATTTGAGAGGTTGTTTCTGGATTAGATTAACATTTGAATTGGTAGATTGACTAAAGTAGAGTGCCCTTTCTAGTGTGGTTGGGCCTCATCCAACCAATTGAAGACCTAAATAGAGCAAAAGGCTGAGTAAGAGGAAATTTCTCCTGTCTGACTGGTTTCAGCTGGAGCATTAACCTTGTCTGGCCTTTGGACTTGAAGTGAGCTTTGACTTTTCTTGGGTTTGGAGCCTGCTGGCTTTCATACTGGAACTTATCCCATTAGCTCTTCCAGTTCCAAGGCCTCTAAACTAGGACTGGAACTGCACATTGCCTCTCTTGGGTTTCTAGTTTACTGACTGCAAATCTTGGGACTTAAGCTCAATAGACATGGAAGCCAACTCGCATTTGTGTGTATACAGACACACACACACACACACACACACACACATACACACACACACACCTCCTACTGGTTCTGTTTCTCTAAAGAACTCTGACTAATGCAACTAGTATCTAGGGCGAGACACCTGGACAAGTCATCATTAGTAAATCATTCTTGTCTAGCAAGTTATAGTAAAGCTAATAGATCTTCATGCCATGGGGATCTTGTACTTACAGTTTTTTCCTCATAAGGTTACAGATTTACTTTATTATAAGTCACAGATGATACTTCCAGTTATACCATAGTATAACACATTCAAAACTACATTAATGAATTTTTCATTTGTATTTACATATATTTTTTGTTTTTGTTTTTGTTTTTGTTTTTTTAAGTCGGAGTCTCACTCTGTCGCCCAGACTGGAGTACAGCGGCCGCTCCCAGCTACCGCAGCCTCGACCTGCTGGGCTCCGGTGATCCTTTCGCCTCAGCCTTCCTGGTAGCTGGAATTACAGGCGTGCACTACCACGCCCGGCTAATTTTTTGATTTATTGTAGAGATGAGGTCTCGCTGCCCAGGTGGGTCTCGAACCCACGGGCTCAGGCAATCCACTCACCTCAGCCTCCCAAAGGCACGGGATTACAGGCTGAGCCACCGATCCCGGCGTATTTACATATATTAATGTTGTTGCCAGACTTATGAACACATTGTACATTTCAGTGATGATGAAGAGTGCCGTTAAAATTTTTCTATGTTAATTTAAATGATTGGGTTAGATAGAATAAGAATATTGTCCTAAATGATGACTTCTGGAAACCTTACAAACAAGATATTTTTGAAACATCAATTGATGCATGTGTGTCTCTCTGTGTGTGTAATTCCTAACATAAAATACATTATTTTGATTGCATTATCCTTATTAAAGTTTTGCACAACTCTCTAAGGTGTTTTAAATTATTTTATTTGATGAATAATCTCACTGAAAACAGCCATAATCTCTAAAATGCTGGTCTGATGCATTGTAACTGTCTTAATATCCATATTACAGGTTAAATCATCTAGGAATTAATGATATCACTGAATTATATCTAATATAATGATGTCATCAAATAATGATTAATGATATCGCTTTCATGAGGTCTCAAATAATATGATAGCTACTAGCATGTCAACTGGCATGTTATCTAAGCGCAGAGGACTTTGATTTTTTTTCTTGGAGCCATGTCTTCAACTATCCTCCATATGGAGAAGTGTAGGTATACTTGTCCATTATTCAATTTCTGTTTCTTTCTTGAACATGTCTATTATGCTTAGCATTATAATGTGTACCTCAAGGTAATACTCAAACACAGTAAGACAGTCTTTGCCTTGGAACACTCTCAGTTTGGCTGGTGAGCCAGGACTAAGAAATGCATATGGAGAAAACAGCCAACATAGCAGGTTGGAGTAATACTTTTTGGGTGATCACCATGCACAGATTTTATTATAAGGACTTTACATGAATTAACCCACACACTATTCAGAATAAATCAGTTTAGGAAGTAATTAATCCCTATGTGATCCTACCTATTCATATGTACAATTGATATCAAGTGAAGGTCAACAAAACAGTTTATATTTTAAAAGCAGTCTCATACTGGATAGGTTGGGAAGCCCTGCTAGAGACAATGGGAAGACAAAAGAATTAATGATAGCTTTAGGTATAGTTACAAAAGGCTTTTTGAAGGTAGTCAAACTTAATCTGGGTTTTCTAAGCCTTGTACTAGATCAGAAAGGAAAATGAATTTGTTTGGTTTTGGACTCAAACTTACCATTGATCTCTATAGTTCAAGGACTTCTTTGTACGTGTTGAAAGAACAAGATAACAGAAAGTAGTGGTGTGATGTTGAAGGTATGACTTCTTGGATAGAAGTGAAACGAAAGGCAGGAGAAGGAGGAGAAGAAAATTTTCGATTATATGTCCTATCCAACCATCTGGACCAAGCAGAGATACTCTGGATGAGTCTTAAGCCTGAGTGTGCTCTCGGGTAGGTAAACATAAGAGTAGAAACTAATTCCTGTGCGTAGAGGTTGGCGTTAAAAAGTGTCGTGTGTCCAAACCATTAGCTCTGTGACCTTGAGGATGTCCTTTCACTTCTCTCTGCTTTGGTTTCCTCATCTTTATAATGGGGATCATGTATATATTTACTGGGTTTGTTATACCAACCAAACAAGAAAGCAGCTAATACAGTGTCTGACATATAGTAACCATTAAGTAAATATTCGTTTTCTTTCTCTTTTCCCTCAAATGCAGTCCCTTCCCATTTTACGTGTGTGTGTGTGTGTGTGTGTGTGTGTGTGTGTGTGTGTGTGTGTGTGTATTAACATAGTACATGAAATAACCTATAAATGGGCTTTTTTACTGTCACATCCATGACTCAGGACTGGGGAAGAAAGGAACCAGATCAGATGCTATCTTCAAACCACTTTCTCTGAGTACTTACCAATTTCCATCACTTTGCTAGGGAAGGTTTTCTTTATCATCCTTAGCATATTATTAATATATTCCATTTTCTCCTAGAAGAAGCAATAGTGCTGGCATAACTTTCCCATCCCCCTGATTTCACCTCAGAGTCTGTGAAAGGATGCTCCCAACCCTCAAAGTGCCTTCCACATGAGCACAGATTCAGTAATGTGTATGTAACTGTAGTTGTTGTTATAAGAGATATTGGTGCCTGAAGGTATTCAACTAGATAACCCTTTTCCTAACATATACTGCCTGAGAAAATTTTGTTTTAAATATCAGTAAACCTTATTTCCTTTATTTAAAAGGCCAAGTAACCATCCAAAAGAACTGCTCTTTAGGATTCTGCAGCCTGCCTTTCTTGAGTTCTGTAAAATGAAAACATTTTCTCTCTGTGCTTGAGTTTTATGCATTGCCCTTTGCTGGAGCTATTTCCCCAATAAATTGCTATGGTTGGTCTCTCAAGCCAGAGGGAAGAAAAGGGCTTTATAATGAAAATACTGACAGGTTCTTATCTACAACAGTGTGAGTAGGGATGCTAAGATCTCATTTATTGTAGAAACTGGATGCCTACTTTGGCTGAAGGGAAAGCAGCATCTTCTAGAATTCTGGGGTTTTAAATTTTTATCTTGAAAAGTTTTCAAGGGAAAAAAATAGCTGTAGGGAAAGAGGAAACCAGGGCTATGGAGATTGCACCTTTGTTCTTCTAGTAAAAGTAGTAAATTGAATTTCTGAAAATATTTTAGATGAAGGTGGTCATAAAGTTTAAAAGGCTGGAATTGAAGAATATGTTTGCTGTGTACAGGATTTACCTCTTTGTGATGACTTTATCTGGCTATTGAAAAACAACCCCCAATATTTATCTTACTCATATTTTAAAATAATGTTTATCATTATTATATAGACAGCATTCTGAAACTAGTTCTCTTTTATCCCTCAACAGAACATATCCATGAGGTAGATATTTTATAGATGGGGAAACTAAGGCATGTTGAGTGAAAATTCTCTTCACTAGAAGTATTCAAGCATAAGGCTAAAGACCATTTCCCTATGATGTTATATAAATAACTATTTGTAGATAGATTGGATGTTCTTTCAAAATCTCTTTCATATTTATACTTAAATTTCACTGGAAAGTCTCTCTTTTTCTTGTTTGTCTTCCTTAAGCATTTCCTATGGACTGACATGCTTCAAACGTATTGAACCAAGATATTTCTGGGATGCTGACAAGAACAGAGAGGAATTGGTGCTTGCCCCATGCTATTCATTTATGCATTTGTGTGATCAAAATAAGTGCTTGCTCCCTAGTTAAATCTTGAAAAACAGAGAATGCATAGTGCAGGGACCTCATCACATGCATACCAAGTCAAGTAAAATTCCACCTGTGCAATGATACGCATTTTAGATTGTAAGAACAGAGGTAGAGCTGCAGGTTATTGGTCTGTTTCTTTTTTGTTTGTTTGTTTGTTTGTTTTGCAGGCAGCTCCTACGTTGGAAATACAATGTTTCTTGTACTCCTGGAATAGATAAAAGTGAGAGTATGTAGTTAGGCCAGCTGAAGGCATCACAGGCTTTCCCTTTCATTCTTTTACATTCCACTTTTTATTTTCTCGAGTCAGAGATCTCACTCTGTCACCCAGGCTGGAGTGCAGTGGCACACTCACAGCCACCACACTGTCGACCTGCTGGACTCAGGCGATCCTTCTGCCTCAGCCTTCAAAGTAACTGGAACCACAGATGAGCACCACCACATCTGGCCTAATTTTTTGATTTATTGTAAATACAAGGCCTCACTAAGTTGCCCATACTGGTCTCGAGTCCCTGGACTCAAGCAATCCTTTTGCCTCCACCTCCCTCTCAAAGTGCTAGAATTGTAGGTATGAGCCACTGCACCCGACTACATTCCACTTTGAAGCCCAATGTCTGGATATTACCTTCCTATTCCTAGTCAAATCAATTTCATGTATGCCTTCATTATCAATTATTTATACTTTTAGTGTCAAGCCAAGCATATTTGCATATGCCAAAAGCCTGATACTTCTACAGAGATTTGCGGACTCAAATTTTTCTTTGACTAAAAAAATGAAAATCTTTATCTCTGTGGAAAGATGTCTTAGATGTTAAATAATCTGGGTTCTAGGTAGGCAGATAAAAATAGCTTATAGATTTGATCTCAGATCAACCACTTTCTACTAACAACCGAGGTCTGAGTGTTTGCTTGTGGAGTTACTTTTGTTAGGCTTGGCTAATTTTGGAAGTTGCCAGACCCTCACACATATTTTTTTATTCCATTCTTTGGACTCAGGAAGAAAACTCCTAATTTTTTCTGACCAAAAAGGATAGCCTGAAATGTGTTACTTTTCCCGAGCATTGCTAAGTGTTCTGCAATTTTGAATGAACATTTGGCATTATGTATAAGTCTCCATGACACACATATTTAGAGAAGAGCTCTATCTGGAAAACCTTAGACTTACTTTTGCAGTTTTAAGTTAATTTTTCCTCTTTCTGTTTAATTTATATTTTATTTTGCCTAGTTTTCTCTGAAGCAATTTAGAATACTGTGCAGCAACTTCAATTCTGATGTAATGAAATTTTTAGCATAGTAAGAGATAATGAATGGACTTAAATAGATTTATGGAAGTTTAGTTTTTTCTTTCTTTCTTTTTTGACTAGCTACATCTCAAGATTACTTTCTTACTTCCTGTATAGAACAGCAGATTTGCTAAAACTGAGTTTCATCAGTCCCAGAGTATGAATGTTCAGGACTTGATTGTGCTTCACAGATAATGGTGGTTTTGAAGATCTTTATTACCTCTCACAGACTCAGTTCCATTTACTTTAATTCCATGTTAAATTGTAGTGAATCTATCAAGGTGTTTCAATATGCCATTCAGAAAATGTTAATGAGATGGTTCACATGGTATGTCTGCAGTTGCTAACTCTCAGACAGATAATCCTGACATATTGAACATCTTTAAATCCTTCCCTTGTACACAGTTTGGCTGTAAGAGCCCCTAGAGCACTCTCTGTATATTTTCTTTTGGCCCAAATTATGTATCAAATAAACATTTAATTGTTGAAATAAACATTCTACTTATCAGCAAGAACATTGTTAGTATATTTAGCAAATAAATTATTTATCCTTTTATACTCTTGCCCAGTGCCTTATAATGGTGTGGGTTCTGTCCAAGGAGGGAGGAGATTAAAAAAAAAATTCAATAGCATGCTCTCAGGACTCAGTTTGTATCATCTTCTCATGGAAGATATCTTTGGCCACCATGTCATTTTTGCTCACATAGAGTCATTGACTTCTTTCTATTATATTGAGATAAATTGTCACAAGTATCTGAATACCATGAGGTGACAGAATCTGGAACTTAATATTCTGAACACCTAATTGCTGGTATAGTGCTTGCAGCATACTGAATGTTCAATGTATTCTGTTTGTTGAATGAATTACTTATATAATCTTTATGTTTAATTATTTAGGCAACTGAGATCCAGTGTTAATTTCAAAGAAGAGGAACCTGTCCTACTTTTGTTAAAGCTTCTCCTACCTCCCCCACAATGACAGCCATCATACTTCATTTTTAGGATATTTTTAGCTGCATATAATTTTTACTGAACTTGACTTCATGAAAGCAGAGGGAAAATGAGGTATTTTATAATTATATGTTGAATGAACAAACAAATGACTTTCTCAGTCCCCAATACTGAGACCCAGAGTTGGTCTACAAGTACTTGGTGAGGAAATGAATGGCAATAAACATAACTCCCAGAGTAACCTATATTTTGCAAATTAGTTTAAATCCATCTTAAAACAATTGTTAGTTTCCTAACAGCTAAAAATAAGTTGTTTTGCTTTTATTGCTTATAAACAGACACCAGCTTTCATCTCTCCAGCAGTCTCAGAATTCAGATATCATTCATCCAGTGTTTTTAATTGAACTGAATGATTTGTGATAGGACTGGTAAAAAAAAGATTGGTTATATACTTCATAGTTCATAAGATGAGGCCTGGTTCCAGTGCTGCCACAGAAACTTGTCAATCTTGGTGCTCTGGTCTTCTGGGTTGCTAGACACATAGGCATGAAATGGCCTGAGGAAAGGAGATGTCTGGAAAATTCCCCTACGTGTGGTGGACGTCTCAGCACCATCATCTCCTCTATCCTAGCTAAACTAGAATGACCAGTCCTGTGTAAGTTCTTCTGAATTAGGTAATATATTTTCCACTTGTTAGTTAAACTACTTTGAATGCTTCATTCCCTTTAAGAAATTGTTTTGGCCAACTAGGCAGAACTGTTAAAGACTGTTGCTAAGAGCAACCAGCTAAAAAATTCTTAAATTAACTAACAAGCCATCTCAAATCTTTTCTAGAAATGAGTGTGTGCATGTGTGTTAAATAACAAATGTATATAAATGAATAAAATAGATACTACCCATAGATGCGGGTTAAACTAGGGCTTCAGTCTAGAAAAACAAATCAAGAACAAGGAAATGACAGTGCTTTGTGAAATAAGAAAATGAATACATTAATTACTTAGGAAGAGCTCTGGTCAATAATGGTTAAACCATTTGAATATCAAAATATTCCATATTTTTAAACTATTATGCTGGTATGAATTTTGGGCTACATATAGAAAATCTAGGTTGTATACTCCATGAGGGTCAAGGCTCTTTCTGATGTATGTATCCCACTACCCTTAATTTTCAGTATGATGCCTAGCACATAGCAGGTGCTAATTAATATTTACTGTACAAATGAAGGAATGACTGTTGAAATTGTAGTCCCGGACCGAATGAGGGGGTGCAACAGCGTGAAGTCAGAGCCGCTGCTGTTACCAAGACCAGTGGTAACCAGCGTGAGCTGGCCCACCAGGAGAATATGAAAAAAATGAAACTACTTGGTTATGGGGGAAAGCGCCTAGTTGACAGGCTTTCTGCTGCTGCCTTCAAACAGAGGGATTTGGAGATCATGCAGCAGAAGCAGAAAAAGGCAAATGAGAAGAAGGAGGAATCCAAGGAGCTTTGTGGCTTCATGTTCAACCTTCTTGCCCTTCGCCTGTGTGCCTGGAGCCAGCCCCATGACGTTGGCGTTTCCTCCTGTGGTGCTCACATGTCCCAGCATCGATGGCATTCCCTTTGACCTGAGTCTGCCGTGGGTTACTTTTGTGCTTTCTTCCCCTCAGGTGGCCTCTCTCCCCCTGGGCTACTCCTGGGGGTAAAGGAGTTACCCTTTCACAGTGTTTTTATTCCTGTGAGGTTCACCCCAAAGTACTAAAAAAGTAGCTTTGTAATTTCAAAAATGAAAGAAAGAAAGAAAGAAAGAAAGAAAGAAAGAAAGAAAGAAAGAAAGAAAGAAACAAACAAAAGACATTGTAGTCCCATTTTATCAATGAGGAATTAGAGGCCTAAAATAATAAGTAACATTCCACAGGTTTATAGGGAGAAATGGGTGGGTTAAGCTGGCGTCCAAACCCAAGACTGTGTAACTCTGAAAACTGTACTCTGAAGTGGAATGCTCTTTCTTCTTTGCAGGACCCAGGTTTAAACTGCTTATGAGTTAGAAGTTGATATCTGCGAAGATAATGTATCATAAAGGTAGAATTGTGAGTTTGCAAACTGGACAGATATGGATTAAAAACTCAACTTCTACCATTTATTAGTAATGATGAAATGGAAAAGATATTTAAAATTCTTGGAGACTAGTGTGCAAGTGCAAATGCCAGTGGCATATTGAAACACACATTGTAAAAATTAAATGAGATTACAATTGTAAATATGAAATATACTAAAAATATTTGGCTGCTGTTATTACTGTTATTTAAAACAGAGGAGAAAACAATATGTTAATGTGCTATTCTGGGGAAAATATATGCATACATAGATATATACATACATATACATATGCCTCTCATCATTAATACTTGTAACACTATTTTTAAAATCTATTTTTTAAGTTAAGAAAGAACTAAAAAATATGAGTTAACCCTTATGAACCTTTCTAGTTCAAAAATCAATTTTTATTTTTTATTTAATACTGTTGCTGAAAATATTTTCAAAGTTGAAGACTTGACTAATTTGCTTATATTAATTGTCATCAAATTTATGCCCAAGTCAGCTTTGTCTATTGACTCCAGTTTTTGCAACCCAAATATCCAATTGTGTGTGGGACATTTTGTCTAATGTATTTGTCTCGGGGAGAATTTGTGGTGAACAATACTTGACTCTTGCAAATATAACGGTCAACATTTACTTCCTTCATTTGCTGAATAACTTGCTTCAGATTCCACATATTTCTGGGTGGAAGCCACCCTTTTTTTAATATCTTGTGGCTTTGTTCAAATCTAATCTGAGGGAATAAAGGTCAATGATTAAGAACAAGTCAGTGTTTCAGTTCTCTTCAGAGAAATTTAGTAAACCCTACTACAGTGCACACAATTGAAACTGTGACTCATGTGAACTGTGACACCTACAGTCTTTCTTGTAAAGATAGCACATTTATTTTTTAAAAGAAAGATGACTCAATCAATCTAAGCATAGGGACACTTCATTCATCTAGCATAAAAAGAAAATGGTGTGTTCTGCTTAAGCACATTTTTCTTAAATACGTAAGCCCCCTTTAAGTGTATAAAACATTTTTTATATTTAAACATTTTTAGTAAACCTCTTTAGAAGTATAACTATTCCTATTTCAATGATACTATGAAGACCAAATGAAATAAGGCACAAAAACTCTGTAGGAAAAACGTTTACATATCTCAATAAGTAATTATTCATTCATTTTATATTTAACAAGTATATATGTCATGTACCACTGTATAAGACTCAGTAAAGGCAATAATGAAGAAAATAGACATGGTTCCTACTTCATAGAGTTTATAGTTTAATGGAAGAGGCATACAACTTAAATGCATATACGGTGACAGCTAGAAAGAAGGAAAAAGTATGAAAGCAAATTGTATATTTAAGGCATGATTTCAACTGTGAAGTCATTGAATGTTTACTTAGGAAGTAATATTTGGAAAAGCTGAGTTCGAATTAGAAAAGTCACAAAGAGTGACTGTAGATAGTAGAATAAGGAGTACTTTGAGACAGCCAAATGAAATATTTGAGATGATAATCAAGGATTAGTGACTGATGAATGGGAAAGGAGGTGAAAACAAGGAAAGAATCAAAAGACATTTCACACTTTAAGCCTGGAGTTCTGGGCCAATGATGCCACTATCAACAGAAGTAGGGAAATTAGGAGTGAATGAGGAGGAATTTGATTTTATGCACATTTGAATATTAAGTTTGGGGTGACCGTGAGACATCCACATGGTTAATGAACACAGCCAGTTGAATTGCAGCACTAAAAGGGTACAAAAGCAGCTACAGATTTGAGAGTCAGCCACTGTTAATGCTGTCAGAAAGGAGAGCATGTAGAGAGAACCAGAAGGTCAAAAATCCTCACTTTGAGAGATAGAGGGTGAACGGGGTGCAGCAAAGAAGAATAAAAGATTTGGTACTACAGCAATAAAGAAGAGAATCCTAAGAGTAGGAGAACTGATGTTATTAATGATTCATTCATTCAACCAATACATATTGAATACTGGTGTGTTCAGGTATGTGGGGCATCAAAATAAGCAAAGCAAACGTGTGGTCTAACAGAAGAGATAATTATTGAGCAGAAAATAGGATTTATTAATTCCAT
Organism: Carlito syrichta; assembly: GCF_000164805.1. Classification (NCBI taxonomy): domain Eukaryota; kingdom Metazoa; phylum Chordata; class Mammalia; order Primates; family Tarsiidae; genus Carlito; species Carlito syrichta. Next base: position 577,452 of record NW_007246632.1, on the reverse strand, counting down.
GAGAGTCAATATGTGAAAGTGAATCTGTGGGTGGTTCGGTGAAGAAAGGATGGGGGAAAGATAGAGGCCACAGCTGAATATTATTTGAAAAAATATTTAGGAAAAGAAAGAAGAAAAGTAGGGCATAATCTGGATGGGTCTGTAGGGCCAAGTGAAGTCATATTTCAGACCTATGCAGAGTCACAGAGAAAGAAGACAATGAAGATACTGAGAGTGGAGTGTGAAGGGAACTGCCCAATATTAGGAAGCATAGACTTGTATTCCAGAATCAGCTCTGCTATGAGTACATCCCTTCTATTTTCTGGGCCTTAGTTGACTTTCAGTAAAAAGTTTTAAAAAATTGTACATGTGTGTGGGAGCTCAAACACTTCCAAATTCCATTCCAATTCTCACATCCTGGAAGTCCAAAAAACTAGAGTGTTGACTTAAGGAGAAAAGTCCCACAGTAGGTGGTCAGGGTGAGAATGAGGACACAGGACCTAATGTGAATTGAATGTGTTATTTTGTGTTGAGGCTGTGCTGGATGCATTTTTCTTCAAGATTACTGTTGGAAGTCAGTGTCAGATTTCTCATGTTAAAGAACAAAAGCCTGGAGTCATAGAGTTTAAGTGACTTATCCAAAGTCACCAGTCAGTAAGTAGAAGGGCTAAGATTCAAATTCAGGCAGACTTGAAAATGAGAGAAAATGGAGTTTTCTCTCCTACTGGAATTCTGTAACTTTAAGATAAATGAAAAAGTTGTTTTGGGAATAAGAGAAGTGGTTTGGGAACAGGAACCTGTGAACAGCAGAAAAAGTCTAGATCAACTATGATTGGGAGTGACTCCAAGAGGAAGATAAAATGACAGCATTGAGGTGGTTATGCCTAGATCTGCAGTGTTCACCCAGTCCTGCAACTGGTCTTGTGTGCAACATTCTGTTCTACAGCCTGAGAGCCAGGATGAGAAGCAGGGACTGGAGGCAGTCCAGGATCCAAGGTTGATACATATGTCTTGGCGGAAGTTTAAGTGGGAGACCGGAGAGTGACAGCAGGATGTCCTTCAGTGACTGACTGCAAGCTCAAGGTTGGACAAAGAGTCAGTGTAACCAGAAGCCAACGAAAGTGTGGGTGACTCTGCCTTACTTTGCTCAAGCTATCTTATATGTCTTCTGTAATGATTAAAAATGCAAACAATGGAGGAGGAATTTAGGATAAAGCAGACCAAGGTTTAAATCCAGATACCACTGTTACTCACTATGTGGTCCTGAACAAGTCATCAAAATCTCTGTCTCTGTTTTCTCCCTAAATGTGGGACTATTAATGCCAACCTTGCAAATATTATCTGAGATAAAGGAATAATATGGCTTATAAATAGTAATGCTACCATATCATGTTGTTATTAACATTATGTTTGAGTGAGATCTGACTTTGTGGAAATTTTATTCTCTTGATAACTGAAAAGTGATCAGTTTTTCTCACAGAATGACTTTATTCTCTAACCTCACAATCCTATATTATAAAAATAATTCTCAAAATGTCTCAGTACACATTCATTTTTACATAATAGCCATAAACCAAAATAGAGTTTTTGTTGCTTTTGTTGTTTTTGGTTTTTTGCACTTAGCATTCATTTATGTATTCTTAGATCAGCTCCACTGGATATTCCTATTTGATTTTAGTATACTCCAAATTATCTTTAACAATTATTTTCTCTTGGAGGTCTAATTAATAAGATAAATAATATTAGTTTACACTGTCCAAATAATGTCTTTAATAAATATTGTAAGGTTTCTTCAACTTCATTTTTTTTATATGTTAGAAGGAAGAAAAGTAGCACTTATTATCTAACTATTAATATTAGAATTATATGAGCTATCCTAAGTATTTAACAAAACATATATACATAATACTCATATTAACACATGAAGTCATTATTATCCCATTTACAGTTAGAAAATAGTGTGATAGGTTATTCCCGTATCCTACTGCTAAGAAGTGATACAGCCCACATTTGATCCAAGGTTGTCAAGACTCAAGTTTGTGCACTTTCTCCAACACAGTCATTTGCTTCTCTCATGAGTAAATAATATTTGCTTTTTGGAATTCTGGAAGCTTTTCTACATGAAGTCTTTTTTTTCAAGTACCTCAAAACAAGAAGAGGTAGAAAGGAGGAGTGCTTTAGAGGTATATACCCCAAACAAGTAGCTGAATCTGTACTCAAGCCATTAGGAAGAGGAAGGGGAGAAAGACAGGATGAAAGAGGTAGAGAGCAAACATTTTTTTAGCACCTTTTTTATACCAGATTGTAAGCAAGGCATCAGAACTCTAGGTTTGGGCCAAATCAGGTAATTCCTTTAAAGTGTTAGAAAGAATCTAGCAGTCATTTTTTATTTTTGCTTGAATCTGGGATAGGTCACTGTCCAGCCTTTTGAAAGTGTTTTTGTGGGTGTGATAGAATTCTCTTCCTCTCATCAGACAGCTCCTCCCATAGTTGAGCAGGTCTGATCATTAGAATGGGCTTCCTTTATTAATAATAATTAAATTAGAGTCAACATTTACTATATTTATCCTGTACATATCTTAACATAATTCATACTCTTTACCCTAGCTCTTTAGGTAAGGCAAGTGTCTATACTACAAACCTGTGGAGAAATTCAGGGACATACCCAAACCATTATAGTTAGTAAAAATCAAATCCAGGTCTATTTGACTCTTAATTATACCAAACTACCTGGGTGCAAATTCTATCCATTGGCACTTTTCCAAGAAGAAATTTAGGAAGTAGATGAGTAGCTGAGGTCTTCAAGGACTTGGAGGTTCTAATGTTGGGCAATGACATTGGAAGAGCATAGAGCTAGGGTAGAGCGTGCAGAGGGTGATAAGCAAATGCACATTATAGTGGTCCCTGACAACAAGATTTTACTCCTAAGAAGATAACCAGAGATTCTAAGATTTGGAAATAGTAGTGCCGTAAAGATTAACAACAATTTCATGCTATACTATGATAAGACGAAATTTTATTTTTAACATTTGAATAAAACGGTATTTTTGGAACTACCTAAATAAAATATCATAGAAATTCAAAGGTCATGAATTATGGCAGAGAGCAAGACACAAATATATTCAGTTGACTTTTAGAAATTAACTAGGCCTGCATCTTTAAAGCAATGTATGTTTAAAGGGATTCTTGTTAACGTTATTAATTTCTGATATCTTACTGCTAAGATGGACTTTTATTTTTTTCAGATATGCATCATGAGATATATGCTGTGAAAGAACAATTAAACCTAGAATTAAGTCTAAACACCTCTTACCTATGAGAAAGTGGATTCTTTCAATGTCTAGTTCTTTTAGAAATTGCCACACTGTTTTTCACGGAGGTTGAACTAGTGTTTATTCCCACCAGGATTGCAGAAGCATTCCCTTTTCTCTGCATCCTCGCTAGCATCTGTTGTTTGTTTTATTAATGATGGCTATTCTTACTGGGGTCATGTGGTATCTTAATGTGGTTTTGAGTTGCATTTCTCTGATGATTAGTGAGGCTGAGCACTTTTTTATGTGTCTATTGGTTGCCCATATATCTTCTTTTGAGAAGTGTCTATTCATGTCTTTTGCCTACTTTTTAATGGGACTGTCTGTTTTTTTCATTTAGGCATGTTTGAGTTCCTTGTAGATTCTGGATGTTAGGCCTTTGCCAGATATACAGTTGGCAAATATTTTTTTCTCATTGTGTGGGCTGTCTTTCTGCTTTCTAGATGGTTTCTTTTGCTTTGCAGAAGCTTTTCAGTTTGATGAGGTCCCACTTGTCTATCTTAATTTTATGGCATGGGCACTTGGGTTTTTGATCAGGAATTGGTTACCAGTTCCAATTTCCATAAGGGTGTCTGCTGCATGTTCTAAGGTTCTTATAGTTTCAGATATTACATTTAGGTCTTTGATCCATTTAGAGTTCATTTATGTGTGTGGTGATAGGTAGTGATCCTGTTTCAATCTTCTGCGTGTGGTCAGCCAGTTTTCCCGGCACCATTTACCTAATAGATTCTCCTCTCCCCATTGGTTGTTGGTGGAGGCTTTATTGAAGATGAGCTGGTTAAGAAATTGAGGTTTTGCTTCTGGGATCTCTATCCTGTTTCATTGGTCCATATGCCTATTCTTGTATCAATAGCAGGCTGTTTTGGTTATCATAGCCTAACAGTAAAGTTTAAAGTCTGGAAGTGTATTTTGTTTCTTTTGCTAAGGATTATTTTGGCTATTCATGGTCATTTATATTTCCATATTAACTTCTGTATTGTCATTTCCAGATCTGAGAAAAATGATGTTGATAATTTAATGGGTATTGCATTGAATCTGTAGATTACCTTTCATAGAATGAACATCTTAACAATGTTGATTCTTCCTATCCATGAATATGAAATATTTTTTCATTTGTTTGTGTCTTTGGGATTTCTTTGAGCAGTGTTTTGTAGTTTTCATTGTAAAGGTCTTTCACTTCTCTGGTTAGGAAGATGCTGAGGTAGTTCAATTTATTTTGTGGCTATTTTGAGTGGGATTCTGTTTTTTATTTGGTTCTCTACCCGTTTGTTGTTGGTGTATAAGCATGCAACTGTCTTTTGCATATTTATTTTATACCCCGAGACTTTGCCAAAGTTCTTTATCAGTGAAAGCAGGTTTTTGATAGATTCCCTTGAGTATTCAGAGTGTAGTATCATATCATCAGCAAAGAAGAATAACTTAGCTTCCTATTTTCCTATTTGTATATCCCTGATTTCCTTCTTTTGTCTAATTGCTCTAGCTAGGATTTCCAACACAATATTGAACAAAAGGGGTGAAAGTGGACAACCTTGTCTTGTTCCAGTTTTCAGGGGAAATCTTTCTAGTTTCTGTCCATTTAGCAATATGCTGGCTGTGGGTTTATCATAGATGGTGCTTTCTATTTTGAGTTATGTTCCTTCCATGCCAAGATGTTTGAGGGTTTATATCAAGAAGGGATGCTGGAATTTATCAAAAGCTTTTTCTCTGCATTTAATGATATAATCATGTGGTTCTTGTTTTACATCTGTTGATGTACTGAATTGCATTCATGGTCTTACCGATGTTGAACCAGCCCTGTATCCTGATGATGAAGCCCAATTGGTCATGGTGGATGGTTTTTGAGATGTGTTTTGGATCCAATTTACTAGAATCTTGTTGAGAATTTTTGCATCTGTGTTCATGAGGGATATTGGCCTGTAGTCCTCTTTTTTTTTGTTGGACCTTTACCTAGTTTGAGTATCAGTGTGAACTTAGCTTTGTAAAATGATTTGGGGAGAATTACATCTTTCTCAATTGCCTGGAATACTTTCAACAAGATTGGCACCAGCTACTCCTTGTTTTGTTTTGTAGAATTCCACGAGAAATTCGTCTGGTCCAGGGTTTTTGTTGCAAGTAATTTTCTTACGATGGAGTCAATTTCCTGGAGTTTTATTGGTCTATTTAGTGTCTCAATGTCTTCTTGTTTCAACTTTGAAAGGTTGTTTGATGTCAAAAAGTCCTCCATTTTATTTAGGTAATCAAGTTTGTTTCCATACAGGTGTGCATAGTAATCTCTGATAACCGTTTATATTTTTTCAGGTTCAGTTGTGATTTTTATGTTTTGCATTTCTGGTTGTGTTTATTTGGGCTTTTTCATGGTCATTCTGGCTAGAGATCAATCAATCTCATTTATTCTTTCAAAGAACCAGTTTTTGTTTTGTTGATTTTTTTCTATGATATTTTTGTATTTTATGTCCCATATTTAGGCTTTTACTTTGGTGATCTGGATTCATCTACTGAAGTTAGGGTTTTGGTGATCTTGTCTTTCCAGCTCCCATAGGTGATTTGTTAGGCTGTTAACTTGTGATCTTTCAATTTTCTTGATGTGTGTTCATAGAAATATAAATTGCTCTCTTAGAACTGATTTCATGTCATCCCAGAGGTTTTGACAGCATCTTTCTTTATTTTCATTAGTTTCCAGAAATATTTTGATTTCTGTGTTGACCCAGTAGTCATTCAGCATCATGCTGTTTAGTGTCCATGTCTTTGTGGGTTTGGGGGGAGTTTTGTTGGTGTTGACATTTATTTTTATTCCACTGTGGTCTGAGAAGGTACATAACAATATTTCCATCTTATGAAACTTGTTTATGCTTGATTGATGGCCATAGATGTGATTGATCTTGGAGTAAGTTCATGTGGTGATGAGTAGAATGTATATTCTGTGGTTTTTGGGTAGAGTATTCTGTAGGTATCTTTTATGTCCATTTGGTCGAGCTTCAAATTGAGGTTCTAGATCTCTTTTTTTATTTTTTTGCCTTGATGACCTATCTAGGGTTGTTAGTGGGTTATTAAAGTCCCCAGCTATAATAGTGTTAGAGTCAATATCTATTTTTAGTTTAATTAATAGTTGTTTTATAAACATTGTTGCTCCTGTGTGGGGTTCATATTTGTTTAGGATGGATATTCTTGTTGATGGAATGAACCTTTTATCATTGTGTAGTGTTCTTCCATATCTTTCTAAATTTTTGATAGCTTAAAGTTTGCTTTGTCTAATTTTAAGATTGTGACTCCTGGCTTCTTTTGTGATCCATTCACCTGAAAACTTGTTTTCCATCCCCTAACTTTGAAACTGTGTACATCTCTTGTAGTGAGATGAGTTTCCCAGATGCAGGAAATTACTGGGTCATGTTTTTTTTCATCCAGTTTGCCATTCTGTGTCTTTTCAGTGATGCATTTAGTCCATTCACGTTCAGGCTGATTATTGAAACATGATTGTTTATCCCCATCATGAGGTGCTTATAAAGTTTTTTCTTTTTTTATTTGTTTATTTTCTTTCAGTTTTGGGTTGATGTATGTGTGTGTTTTGAAGTTTGAAGTTGTGATGTATTCTCTGTGGATTCTGTGTTCTGTTGTTCTCTTGGAAAGTACATGGTCATTCTTTTTTTCCTTTCTTCTGTGCTTAATACTTTTTAAAGCATATCTTATAGAGCTAGCCTGGAAGCAGAATAATCTCTCAGGGATTGGTTGAAGGGAAGGATTTTAATTCTCCATCACTGATGAAACTGAGCTTGACTGATAGGAAATTCTTGGTTGAAATTGTTTATCTTTGAGGACTTTGAATATTGAACTCCAGTTCCTTCTAGTTTGTAGTGTTTCGGCCAATAATTCTGCTTCTATTCTGATTGGTTTTCCCCAGGAGGTGGTCCAACCTTTCTCTCTTGCTACCTTTAGGATTTTTTCTTTTGTGCCTACTTTGTATAGGCAAATTGCTATGTGTCTGGGGGTTGCTCTTCTCATTTGATGTCTTCTGGGGGTTCTCTGTATCTCTTGCGTTTGGATGGTTACATCTCTGGTAAGATGGGGAAAGTTTTCTTGGATAACCTCCTGGAATACTTACTTACTTACTCCAAGGTGTTCTCTATTTCCCTTTCTTCTTCTGGGATACCAATCAGGCATTGGTTTGGCCTCTTAATATAATCACACATCTCTTATAGGCTTTATTCTTTCTTTCTGAGTTTTCTTTCTATGTTTCTTTTTTACAAATTGAGTTAATTTCATGCTTTGGCCTTCAAGTTCTGAAATTTTTTCTTTTACTTCATTAATTCTGTTTCCCATGCTTGTTATCTGGTTATTTATTTCCTAGTTGAAATTTTTTATGACTAAAATTTCTTTTACAAATTCATTCTCAGTGTTGCATCTTGTCTTTCTTGAGTCTTATTCACTCTTTTCATCCATTCCCTAATCCTTGTTGTATTCTGGAACCAGTCATTGGTGACTTCCATAGTTTGGGCTCTGAGGTCCCATTTTTCAGGTGTTTTCTCTTTGTAAAACTGGAAATTACCTGTGTTCCTTCATTGATTTTTTCCTCATTTGTGACAGATCTCTTTAGTTCATTTAATTCAGTGGCAGTTGGAGAGACTTTCACTTATATTTGTTTAGCCCTCTATTCTTCCCTGATCATGGTTCTGAATTTGTTCTATTATTTACTGTCTCTTGTAGTTTTGAGAGTTGAATAAGGAGGAGGATGGGATGCTAGGATTCAGAAACTACTTGCAAATCACAATGATTGCTGATTGTGGTATGGGTTCCCTGAGACCCACTCCTCACCACCACTTTGTATGATGATGTGATGGGTATGTGAGTGTACCCCCTGAGTCCAAGATTCAGTAGCAAAAATGAGGAGAACAGAGAAAAGTACAATGAAATAAAATGAACGTTTTTTAAAATAAAAAAATAGAACAACAGGAGCAGAAACCAAAACAAAAATGAATTAAACACACACAGGCACACACATTCACACACACACACACACACACACACTTCAAAAAAAAAACTGGAATAACAACAAAGCAAAACAAAACAAAAACAAACAACAAAAACAGAAAAAGCAAACATACATGACCAACCCAAAATGAAAGGAGAAGAAAAAGAGAAAAAAGAAGAAAAGAAAAAAAACGAATTTAAATCAAACCCTCACTCATTTTTTCACACATTAAACTAAAAAACAACAACAAAAAAACAAAAACAAAAGCAAATCTGAAAGATGAACACTCAGTTCTTCACATAACCACATATAAATAGAAAACAAAAAATGAAAGAAGAAAGAAAAAAAGAATAAAGGGGTGGAGGGGGATGCACATTGAACTCTTACATACACATTCATGCACAAAGGAAAAATATTTAAAAATTAAAAAGCAAAAAAAACCCCAAAACACAAAAACCTGCCTTCTTGTGCCAGGTTCTGTAGTTGTTCCTCTCAGTTGCCACTCTGCTGTCTCTTGCAGAGTTTTGACCTCCATCACCATCTCCCCAGTGTCCAGTCCAGGGAAGGAGGAGGGGGCAATGAGGGGAAGCGGGGTTTCATTCTTCCCTTTCCACTCTAGTGTGGTCAGGGTATCCCCTCCAGTGGGGAGATGTGGGATTGTCTCTTCCCCAGGTACTGGTGGGGGCACCCCAGCCAGACTTAGCCTGGAGTAGAGTCCTATTGTGGTTGATGTCCAGGCTCCACCTGGGTTTGTTCCTCTCAGTTGTGCCCCAGTTATGTGGGTCTGATGTTCAGAAGATTGCTGGGGAGTAGGGAGTTGGGTCAGCCCTAGACTCACCACTGATCTCTTTGTAGGTCTTGTCCTTTATTGACCACTCCTTTTGTCCCATAGTTGAATCAGGGCAAGGGGTAGGTTACCTGAGACTCAGCACTTGTCCTGTCCCTCAGAGTTTGTGCTTTCAGGATATTCCCTCTGAGTCATGATCAACCTCTGAGTAGTTAATCCACTGGTCATAGAGATTGAGTTGGGTCTGTCTCTCTGTGGTGAGCAAGCTGGAGTACCTTCCTGCCCAGTTTTCAAGATGGTGGCAGGTGCCTCTTTCATCTTCTCCAATGGGGCTCTGCCTCTGGGCTCTCTCACTGTGCTCTGTCTGCAGCCATTGCTGTCTGTGTCTGGCCAGGTACTGCAGCGGTGTGGCAGAGCCTGGAGCTGGCAGTCTCTCCTAGCACTTTCTTCCTGAGAAGGGCTTTGTTGATATTTTTTAAATGGTGCTAGGCTTCTGTGCCCCAGGAAGCACTAAAGACCAAGCAGAGCAGCTATGGCACCAGTTGCTTCACCAGAAGGACCCTGGCCACTTGCTCCTGAGTTCCTACTAAGTCAGCCACTTACATGCCCACTTACTGACATGTTCGCAAAATTTTTCATACACTCATTCACTCACACTGGGATTCACTGAATCTGACTGGCTACACTACCATCTTCCTGAGAATCTCCACCAAATTTGAATCTTTGCTACTTATTCCTGTGTGGCCTGGAACAAATAGCTCATTCTCTCTGGGTCTTGGTTTCCTAATTTGTTCACACAATTTAAAATCTACTGTATTTTGCTGTTGTGAAAATTAAAAAACATAATACTTGTAAAGTACTTGGCACAATGTCAAAATGCAATCTAACATTAGAGACAGAAAAAAATCAGTCTATTTTGTGTGTAAAAGGCCAATATTATGGATTTTAAAGTTTGACTTAGATGACTATTTCTCATCATTTGGCTCTCTGCATTCATACTATCTTTGTATAATCTATTTAGCAAGTTATCTAGAAAAGACCTGATATGAGAACTATTTTGTGCTTTTTATCAAATGGGTCAAATCTCCTGGCATATTTGAAGTAATTAAGAATTTCAAGTGATATTTTTTCAATGTTGTATTGATACATGCTTCTTTGGTGATATACATTAAAAATATATTTTTCAACCAAATATTTTAATTTTCAAAACTATTCAGTGATAGAAATTAGTAGTACAAAATGTAATAGTGTTTCTATCAAAGCACATCCTTACTAATCACATTACCTTTTATGGTAGAAAGCAAATATAGCTTGTGCTTCTGAACTAATCTAGGTTTACATAGTTGAAACATAATTGATGTGTGCTTGATTAATATGTACTTATTATTATGAAAAGGTTTTAAAAAGGAAAACAGCGAAAGCATGTGACAATGACTTACATTTTTAAGCCAGAGGTTGTATTTGAATATTTACTCTTCTTCAAAAGTGATTTTGGATAAATAAAAGTTATAAGTCTTGGTTTCTTTAATTGTAAAGTAGAAATTGTGATGGTACCAACTCACAGGCTTGGTTATGATTAAGTGAGATAATACATAAAAAGAGTCTGGTACATTGCATGCCTCAATGTGAAAACAATAGAAGTGTATTGTGTTTCAAATTTATATAATTGTACTGGAAGAAGTATACAAAGACAATTTTATTGTGTGTTTTTCTAACAAAATTTGGTTTTAAAAAGTAAATAATTATTGCCTGATTGTATTTTATAAATCTCAATAATTATAGCTGTATTTGAATAAAACAGATTTCACTTGCATTAAATTACTTTGTATTCAAAATGTACCTATATTTAGGAAGATACCATATTGGGCTACCAATTAGGCTAGGAATGAACAGGTGTATTCTGTAAGGTGTTGGCTTGTCATATTTGATTCTCTTTGATTATACTGCCTCAGGGAATCTAGCTGTAGTCACACAATCACAGAAAACAGCATCATGCTCTTTTTCAGCAATGATTCCTTAAGGTTTTTGAAACAAAGTCTTAATGATTGATTAGGTTTCTTGTATTTTTCCTGCTGTTTCTGTGATGCTTTTGTTTGCCTTATAAAAACAGACCAAGGGAAAAATAATTTTTCTGTCTCCAATTGCCCAAGCCAAAAATTTAGAAGTTATTCTCAATCTTTCTGTATCTCTTAGCTCCAAAGCCTACTTAGGTCCCTAGTTTTGCTGATTCAGTCTTCTTAATATTTTTCAATTCAATATAAGCAAGCTACTTAACTTTTTAGAGTCTCAGTTTGGTTATATGCAACATTAGGATAATAATATTACTTATATCATTTCTTATTTTGTGACTGAAATGAACTAGTATGTATAAATTCACTTACTAATGTGACATATGGTAAGAGTCTCAAATTTAGGCTCTTCAATATTTTTCTAACTTTTCACTCAATATGTATCCTACATAGTAGACATAACAAAGTACCTCTGCCTAATGAATGATTCTCTTCTTTCTCTTTACTTCCGTGATTATGTGTTCACTGTTTTTTCTGCCTGGCTTGTCACCACTTATGCCCCTTCCTCCTCAACCCTTTTGTTTCCATGGCATATACTGCTCACCTTTCATACTTAACTCAAAGAGCATTTCTTGTTGGAAGACCCTTTAATCTCCCAATTGACAGAAATGGAAATACCCTTCTCCACACTCCATTAGTAGGTCAAGGTCATGAAAGTCCATTTAAGAGTATTACTGCCTAAATTAAAATCTTTACTCACCGTGTGATCTTGGGCAAAATACTCAACTTCTGAAGGCCTCGATTTTATCTTTAAGTTTGTGTGAGTAAGAAGTATTTAATGGGGTTGTATGAAGATTAAATTATACCACATGTATAAGTGCTTAGCACAATATTACCACATAGTAAAGGCTCAAAAACCACAATCATTAACCATAAGTAGCATAGAGTTCATTGTTCTGACAGAGCACACATTGCCTTATGTTATCAGTCTTGCTTATTTCCTTGTCTTTACACCTACCTAACCACGAATTTTTTCCATATGTTCTACACATTCATTTTTGTTTTTCCTGCATTTACTTTGAAAACCAGCCCATGATAGACAATTGCTACATGTTTGTTAAAGGAAAATTTGGTGAATATTTTCATTGGTAGTGGTCTCATTTCAAAACTGGTAAGATTTTTTCCCTTAATTTTAGCATTATCTATGGAGCAGTCAACCTAGTATGGGGAAAAACATTCCATTTTAATAAACAATACCCACTAAATTACAATCTTCTTGAGGATGAGGTCAATAACTTATCAATCTCTGTACCCCCAAAACACCTACATGTAGTACTCAATATATGTTAATTATTGAATAAGTAATAGATATGTTATCTTCCTTGCTAAACTTCAAGTAGATTATAAGCAGAGTGTGTATTCTTCTAGTCCAACAGTACCATTCATATAGTACAGGGGTTGGGGAAGAAGTTATCTTTTGGAGGGCAGAACCCTTGTAGTACACTCAGAATTTGTTCCTTTGGATCAAATGATCAACGAAAGTTTTTATATGGAAGATTTGAGAAGGTTGTGCCTTTGCCCATTTCATGATGGGTGATTTATGAGTGCACCTGCCCACACTGTGCTGAGTGTTCAGCAGTTTTTGCCCCAAAACAACATGACTCCTGTGCCCCACCCTCTATATTCACCCAATCTTGCCCCAAGTGACTTCGTTTTTGCTTCTTTCCCCCATGAAAAAAGTCCTCCAAGGGAAATGTTATGTTGATGTGGAAGAGTTTAGGTAAAAAATGGCAGAAGCACTAAAAGTCATCAAAACTGATGAGTTCAAAAACTGTTTTAAGTGGTAGAAAAAGAATTTTATGTGTATTGCATCAAACAGAGAGTATCTTTAAGGTGACTGAAGTTTAATCATGTAACAATAAATACACAATTTTTATAAATAAATTCCAGAAATTTTTGGTCTCCCCTCATATATGCATTTAAAATAATTTAATTTTTAAAGACTATGTAAATAATGCTGTTGCAAAACCATTCCATGAAAAATTGTGCACATTTCATTCCATACTCTCTGATAAAGTTACTATAATTTTCTCTAGTACCCGTTATTTTAGTAATTTTATTTCTTTTAGTGCTAACTTCAGTTCTGTATATGATTTTTAAAAATTATATGCTGCATTTAATTGGGGAGAGCATATGTTAAATCCTTTTAAATGTGCTATTACCAAAGGTGAGTGTTTAAGATTATTGTGATTTAGAGGTGCTTCCTACACTGTGTTCATAATTACATGAACCACACAAAGCAAGTTGAAAGAGAGTGGTTTGAAGCTAAAAAAGCTCAAGATCAAATTTCATCTCTGCCAGCAATGCATCTTGGACATGTCACTTCACCTCTGTGAATTCAGTTTCCTTTGCTATAATATGAGACTGATAAGACCTAGGTCTACTCTGCAAAACTGTGCAGAGACTTAGTGAATGTAGTGGTGCTTGGAAAATAATAGCAGCTCTGTAAAGGTGACCATTGCGGTTTTAAACAAAGATAGAGAAACCGTTTTACTGAAGAATAACTATTTTATCTTATAGAAGCCTTAGTACATTAAGAATAAATTCATTCATAAGCATCAATGTACTAGAATGTCTCATAAAGCCCAAGAGCATTGGGGTGAACAATTTAACCATTTTCTACATGTTAACGGTTAATATATTGCATACAAGAGACAATTTGGACTATACAAAATGTTCTTGGAAACCATTCCTAACTTAACAATAGCTAAATCCATCTGCTCTCCTGGAGTTTCATTTGTATTACCCCCACTCTGTATTACAAACCCATATTTGGACTTAATTGATTCTGGATTAATATCTACTTTATTGTCTAGAAATAGAGATAAAAGAGAATCCAATAAAGACATCACAATCAGGTGACATGCCCATGGATATTCACTATTTTTTTTTCTCATCCAAGGTTTTGGAAGAAAGATTTTTAAAATTGTGGTTTATTCTCTGATAAAGCAAAGTAGGCCAGTAGAAAAGTTTTTAGAATTCATGTCATGGAACTACAGAGAGAAGGAATGAGGCTAATGTTGTCAATCTATGAGTATGCTTTAGATTCCCAATACAAAAAGATAAAAAATACCCACCTCAGAATGATGAGAATATTACATGAATTTGTTGAGAGGAATAATGTTGAAATGTTTAGGAAACTGAAATACTGCTTGTCTATAATGCAGTTTTCTTACAAGTATCAGTTACAAAGTCCAATTCTCAAATTTCTAAAGCTATAAAACTGAGTCATTCCGGTGCTCACATGGTAATTTTCTCTTATACATACAATATTATGTTTCCATGGTACTTCGTGTTGTAACATCATAAAAACTCTCTTAGGGAGAATAATTTTCTTGATGACAGCACATCTAACAATGGCTGAAGTGACCTCAGTCTTAAGAATGAGATCAGGCTTCCTTCCCTTCTTTTCACCCTTCTCTTTTTGCTTCAATATTTGTTTGGTTCCTATGATGTGATAGGTGATATGAAAGTTATTAATAATGTTACACAGAGATGAATAAGGAACCATGTGCCCTTAGTAGGCCTATAGTCTATTTGAAACTACCAACTTTAAGCAATTACATCTGATATTACAGAAACATCAATCATGGGGCCATGGAAGAGATCATTTGAATTTCTAGTTTTGGAAAGTCATAGAGAAAAAGAAATACTTGAAGAATGAGTTAAAGTTTTCCAGGTGAGTGTCAAGAAGAACATTTCAGGTAGAAATAGAATTCTGAAGCTGTGTGGACTCATTGAGGAATACTACAAAAACTCATATGGTTAGAGTGCAGTGTTCAGAAAGGGGAATCATGGGAAAGGAACACAGAGAGCTGAGTGAGGATCAGATTGTATAAGCCATATGAGAGAATAGAGGCTTTACCCTGTAGACAGTATAGTTGTTTTTGTTTTTGTTTTGTTTTGCTTTGCTTTTGTTTTTTTACTGTGAGATGCCTAAGCTTGTTTTTAGAAATAATTTTAATGCATGTGAAACATGGTTGTGCCATTATGGATAGGCACTGGGGACAGGAGACAATTGTAAACATCTGGCAAGGAAAGTGATAGTTCAGAGTAAATTTCGGGTTATAGAATTCTTTTGGGCCTTGTTTAAGCCACAATGGCTCAAGTTGGGCCTTCATGCCATGTGATTACCTGATAACTCTTCAGGATGTCCTGAGTACCTGAGTCAGCAACAGAATAATCTCAGCCTCTGTTTCTAAATATCAGTCACAGAATCCGTGGCTATATCTAGATACCAATCACAGAAACAAGAAAAAATAGTCCTTATGCTATATTAAAAGGCAAATTGTATCTAAGTGTTACAAACCTACAAATATACAAGTTATGTTTTTTGGTTTTGGGGGGTTTTTTTTGGTTTTTTTGAGTTGGAGTCTCACTCTGTCGCCCAGACTGGAGTTCAGTGGCCGCTTCCGGCCACCGCAGCGTCACCTCCTGGGCTCCGGTGATCCTTCGGCCTCAGCCTTCCAAGTAGCCGGAATTACAGGCATGTGCTACCACGCCCGACTGATTTTTTGATTTATTGTAGAGATGAGGTCTCGCTGCCCAAGCGGGTCTTGAACCCGCGGGCTCAGGCAATTCACTCACCTCAGCCTCCCAAAGGCGCGGGATTACAGGCTGAGGCACCGAGCCCGGCTGATATGTGGTTTTACTTTTCACATCAATTAACAGAGATAATAAGACCAACGAACAAGACATTTTAAGGACTAAGTGAATACTTGGAAAACATTCTTAAAATTTTTGGCTCATGGACCATTTGAGAAATTAATGAAAGCTATGTACATTACCTAGGAAAATAGAGATAATGGATAAAGTGGTTAAGAGCATGGGGACTAGATCAAACAGATTGGGTTAATTTTTCAGATTGGGCACTTATTAACAATGTGGCTTTAAGTTATGTAACTTCTCAATTTTCTCATCTTTTAGTGAACAGTAAATAAGATTATGCATGTAAACTGATTAGCTTAGTGCCTGGTGAATGATAAATCTTCAATAAATCTTAACTATTATCAGTATTGTTTGTCATATGGCATAAAATTTCAGGTGATCTGAGCCACCCTAAATCCAATGTAGTGAAGTCTGATAAAGAACCATAATAAATGTGAAAGCTCCTCTCATAGTATTTTATACTTTGATGGTTCTTAGTAAATGTTTAATTTGAATTTTAATCATCCATAATAAATCCTTCATCTATATATGCTTGTTTTTTGTTTGTTTGTTTGTTTATTTAACCATATAACTGACTGAGGCCATAAAGCAAAGTGTTTACAACCAGATTTTTTTTTTTCATTTAAATGAAGTCAAGAGGAATATACTTGGTATAGACTGAAAGAAAATCAGAGAAGAGACTTGTGTTTTTTTTGTGTGTGTGAAGATCCGTGGTTGCAGGCAACCAAGTAAATATTCTGCATTTCTAGTTCCTTAGAGGGCTATAATGGAGAGATACATATTGCCATAACTTTCAAAAGATTATTTAATGGCCAATTATGATTAATTATGGAGATAGTTGTAATTTTATAGCTTCTAAAGGTAATATACTTAGTATAACATGCTAAAGTTAAGGCTTGTTCTAAAGAACAGGAGGTAGGAAAGGAATTGTTCTTTCTGGATATCTAAGTGAGTCCTGAATTTTGAGAATTTTAAGTAGGCTCACATTCATTAATTCATCTGTTGCGCGCCTACACATGCTGCGTGCTGAACATGATGCTAATCACTGAGGCTAAAAGAAGGGTTCCCAGTCTGGTGGGGGGATGAACATGCAATAAGTACCGAGAGAAGTCTATAAAAAGTACTGCAGTGGAGAGAGGAAGCCAACAAAATGAGGTGAAAGGCAGAGATGTGGAGAGAGTGTCATGTTCAGAAAATGTTGGAAATTTGCTTTGCTAATATTATGCGATGCCAGAGGAGGAAGAAATTATGGGAAAAGAGCCCAGAAAGGAAGGCAAGGCTGAAGTATTGAATGTTTTGTTTTCCATGCTAAATTCACTGGATTTTAAAAAGCAATAACTATTTCAACCATTGATAACTTTTTAATAATAACTATTCAAATTCAGTGAATTTCATCAGAACTGGAGTATTGCACATAAAAAAGTAACATATGTATACCTGTAACTCTAACATTATGGGTGGCCATTAAAATTAACTACATTCAGGCCATCATTAATACAACAAGCAACAACAGATGCTGGCGAGGGTGTGGAGAAAAAGGAACGCTTCTACACTGCTGGTAGTAATGCAGACTAGTACAACTTCTTTGGAAGACAATGTGGCGATTTCTGAAAGAACTAGAAATTGACCTTCCATATGACCTATCAATTCCCCTACTGGGAATATACCCGGAGAAACTCAAATTATTCTACGAAAAAGATACCGCATACATATGTTTGTTGCAGCACTATCCACAATAGAGCCAACCGTGTTGCCCATCAAATCTGGACTGGATTTTAAAAATGTGGTACATATATTCAATGGAATATTATGCAGCCATAAATAAGGACAAATATATGGACTGCAGCAACTAGGATGGATTTGGAGTCCATCATGCTTAGTGATTTATCACAGAAACAAAGAACTGAGTTCCATATGTTGTCACTCATAAGGTGACCTTGAACTATTAAAATGCTGTAAGAAAGTGGTTGGCAGTAGTGGAAAACTGTCAGGGGAGGGAAGAGACTGGCAGTTGAGGGAAACTACTAGGGGAGGAAAGGGCATACCTCATCAACAAGGGTACCTTCATGATCGGTGTTTATATACCTAACCCTTAATTGTACTCCAAGTCTTTATAATAAAAAATAAATAAAAGAAAACTCACAAAAGCAAACAAACAAACAAAAAAATTAACTACATTCAGACAGCCCTCTGGGGTCCCCTCCCACTGTGGGAGCTTTCCTGTCCTCTCAATAAATTCTGCTTTCTCACCAAAAGGAAAAAAACAAAAAACACATTATTTTTAACTAGGTGGAAAAGCTAAACTGAGTTAATAAAAACATAAAACAAATTACTATTCTGTTTCCAAATTATACTATGTAAGAAATAAGATTATGCTTTTGATAAATAGTAATACCCAAAGGCCTACTTCAATGAATATGAAAGAATGATCATATTTATTAACCAAAATGCATAAGTATATATACATGTTTTAATATAGTTTGTTTTTTTAGTTATTATTTTTAACTGTTTTCCTTTTCATTTGTTTAATATATTTGTATTCTCATAGGTAGCTTAAGGTAGACTTTTAGTCAGTAAAAAATTTTATATTTGTCTGAGTTGTTGCCATTTCTAAACATTTATGAATGCTTTCTGAGCACAAATAAGATACAGACATAAGATCATAGGCATATATCACCACTTCAGGAAGCTTGAAGCCTAGTATAGGAGATATTATGTTCCTACTAAAAAAATGAAAGATAATAAGTGGTATCATAAAAGTGTGTGAGTTCACAATTGGTAGGAATTACTTTCAACTGGAAAATATTACACAGGGCTTAAAAAAAAGAGGTGATATTTGAATTGTGCCCAAATGTTATGCATAGAATTTATACACTTGGAAAGGTTTAGGTGAAAGGGCAAAACATTATGGAAAAAAAATAACAAAAAGATAAGAAACTCTTCTGTGGAACATGAATAACATTTTATTGTGTAGTAGAAAGTACATTCTTTATGTCAATGCTTTAATATCACATGGAGGGAAAGTATAAAAGTATCATATAAGCCATGGTTACAAAGGCACCTTTCAAGTTCATTTATTCATATTACTACTGAATACAGTAGTTAAAGGCAAGGTCCTTGGAATCAGATAAACTTGGGGTTGGAATTACCAACTCTGCCTGTGATTAGGTATGTGCTTTGGGGTAAATCATGTAAATTCTCTGAAACACAGATCCCTGAAGTGAAAATGTAGGGATGAGGACACCCAACTCACATATTGATATAAGAATTAAATGAGATGATGAATGTCAAGTACCCATTACTGCTGTGACTGACACGTATGATTATTCTACTAATAGCTGCCATTAAATAATACCTAGGTCTTGGGGAAAAAATTGACTTTTTAATTTATTTCTGCATTGTTTTTAATGAGGAAAGGTATAGAGAGATGGTCATTATGAGCTAGCTTGCTTTCTCTCTCTCTCTTTCTCTTTCTTTCTTCCAATCTAAGTATTTTAAAAATAAATTTATTTTTTAACTGACATAATTGTGTATATTTGTGTGGAACAATGTGGTATTTTGATTTAGGTATACATTGTAGAAAAATGAAAACAAGAAATTAACATGTCCATCACCTCACCAACTTATCGTTTTTTATGGTGAGAACATTGAAAATATGTTAGTAATATTGAGACATGCAATATATTATTTTTGACTGTGATCAACATGTAGTGCAATAGATAACCAAAACTTATTACTCCAGTCTGAATAAGCTTTGTATCCTTGTATCAATATCTCTCCTTTTCCCATCCCTCCTTTCCCTACCCCATTCTGCTGTTTAGAACCCTAGCAGTTAGACTTCATTTCCCAATGCACAGAAAGCCAGACACATTAGTACTTAGGAGTAGAGAAAGGTTTATTCAACTTGGCCAAAGCATGAGGGCAAGAGAGGCAAACTCTCAATTCTGACTTGCTTTTGAATATAACTGTGGACTTTGAATGGATACAGTAGGTATGTGGTAGGTTAAATTCCCAGTGATCAAAGCAGCTTGTGTCTCTTGGCTCATCAAGCTTCTGGATTCCATCAGAGAGGTCTGTATGACCTAAAGATCATTGGTTTTGGGGGGGTTTTTTTGAGTTGGAGTTTCACTCCGCAGCCTCCGACCCACTGGGCTCCAGCAATCCTTCCGCCTCAGCCTTCCCAGTAACTGGAATTACAGGCGCGCACTACCACGCCCAGCTTTTTGATTTATTGTAGAGATGAGGTCTCGCCAAGTTGTTTTTTTAAAAGAAAAGCAAGTTGATTAATCTTGTGGGTAGCCCCCAGGGGTTAGGATATAAAGATAATCATTTATTAGTAACTACCCTCTACATGTAAACAGTCATGTATGGAGAAAGAAAAGACAGAAAAATAACATCTTACAATTTGTATAACATAGGCTTTGTTACAACATCCTCACTGTCATTGTTTCTTTCTTCAGTACTGAGGAATTGGGACATTGAGTCATTCTAATTATTTCATGCTGGTAAGGGGTGTTGCTAGGGGGCCGAGGAATAGGTCCCCTAGCAACAAATGGAAAGGGTTACATTACAGTCAGGCAGTTTTACCCGCAGTTGAAAATATTCACATATCTCAGGACTTACAAAGGCAATTTGTTGTAACATTATTGAGTGGAGTGTCAGAAGCCTCTGAGAGAGGCGATCTTGCAATTTCATACATATAGTGCAGCATCAATACAATCCACAACAAAGAAGTATTCCTATTCCTACAATTATAGCTAAAATTATTAATATTTTTTCCACTAAAAGGATCCTGACTCAAATCATAAAGATAACCAGTGGTGTAGTGATATCGTGGAGTCAGACATAACCTTAATTTGTTTGTGCATATCTTGAAGGGCTAGGGTTATGTTTCCTGAATTGTTTGTGATGTACACACAGCATTCAGTTTTGATTATGGCATAAGTTCCCCTTTGTGCAGCTGTGAGAACATCAAGGACCATAAGGTTCAGCAAGACCTTTTCACATCATGTCATTTCAGTGGTCCCTGAAGAGATTTCTTTGAATTTATCTTTTAGCACATGTTGGGTAGAGCTTTTAGAGGTCTTGACATGCCAAATAACATTTTCTAAGCTAAGTTTGGGAAGAAAAATGGACAAGAAATGGTCATATCAATGGAAAACCAGTCTGATCCATTAGTGCAGCACATTTGGGAAATTTGCATGCTGTCCAGGTGTGTCATGTTATCCATCCAACAGGTAGTCAGGGCCAATGATTAGTTCTACACAGTCATTGAGTTTCTTCATTTTTTTTTTTTTTTTTTGAGCCAATGTCTCACTCTGTTACCCAGGCTAGAATGCAATGACATCATCACAGCTTACTACAGCCTTGACCTCCTGGGTTCAGGTGATCCTTCTGCTTCAGCCACCCGAGTACGCAGGACTTCAGGTGCATGCCACCATGTTCAGCTAATTGTTTAAGATTTTGTGAAGATGAGATCTTGCTATGTCACCCAGGCCGTTCTTGAATTCCTAGGCTCAAGCAATCCTCCTACCTTGGCCTTCTAAAGTGCTCAGATTATAGGCATCATGCCTGGCCCTTTGAATTTCATTTGGAGCTAGCCATTGAATTCTTGGCCTCTGTGTCCATCCAGTCAGTAGTGAAACAGTCAGGTTGTTGCAACACTAGTGTATGTTCACATTGGTGTCTTGTACATATGGCATCCAGCCCATATTTGGGCAATGATTGTAAGAATGATTTTTTTTTTCCCAACATAAAAGGGCAATTTGATTTAAGTAGCTGGTAATGGGGGCCATTCAAAGGTAGTTGTCCCAAACTTGATAAAATCGTCCTCGGTATAGCACTATCAATTGCCAATATATTGGGACCTGCTAAGGGAAGCTCTTTCTGGAAAGAAGTTTGTTGAGTAGTTGGATTTATGACCTGGGTTGCAAAAGGTTCCATTACAGCCAGGCCATAGCCTGACATTTCCTTATGTTAAGACACCAGGGTCGGGATTGTCTTGTGAATAGTTTCTCATGAATGTTTGTAAATTTATCCAGTGGCTTCCTGGTAGAGGTGAGACCCACCAAAATAATTCAGAAGTGCTATAGATAGGCAGTAGCCCAGAAACCTGACAAATTTCCTGCTGTAGGCTATCTGTATAGTGTTGTGCCCATTGTAGGAAGTTACTGGTTTTAGCAGACATCATAAATTCACATATCATTATGATAATTAGCAAGAATCTCATAATTAAATGACAGAATACTTTACTTATCTATGGATATTTTCTTAAAAATCAGTTTCGGGTTTCTGGTTGTTTCACAGGTCCATTCAGGTCAGTTACCTGATAGAGCAGGATGGGGAGGGTTAATTTTTATCTTGGTATAATGTACCTAAGGTTTAACTCTGTATAACTTGACAGATAAATAAGTGGTCAGGAAAACCTCAACAGATCTAACCTATTGAAGAGCTAGTTGATGATCCTGTCCAATTTCCCTCCAGGTCCTAAGTAGGACTTGGTCTCCAGTCCAGAAGGGGTAAAGTGGCACATCTATGGAGAAGGCAAACATCCAAGAAGCAAACTCATGAACAAAGGAGAGTATTTCATTTACCAATTTTAAATAATAACTAATAGCTTCTTCTCTTTCTGAGATATTATTCCCAGGATCTTACGCCTGGGGTGGCCAGGAAGAGTCTCTAATACATAAGATCAAAAGGGCTGAATGATAACCTACTTCATGCAGTGACCCAAATCCTCAATAGGGTGGAGGGAAATAATTTGTCCCAAGTCATATTAGTTTCCTGGCACATTTTAGCAATTTTTAAAATAATTTGATTCATTTTTTTTGTCTTGCCTGTGGATTGTGGTCACCATGCCGCATGAAGTTTCTATTCAATGTCTAGGACTTGAGACCCTTCCTGCACTACCTGAGATGAACATGATGCCATTGTCACTTTTAATTGTTTGAAGGAGACCATACCTGGGTCTTTATTTCTTTAAGTAAAGTTTGGGCCACTTTGGAGGCCCTTTCTTTTTGAGAAGGGTGCACCTCCACCCATCTTGTAAATGTGTAAAAAACAAAAGGTATCTATAGTCTCTTGGCATTCATGGCATTGTGGTGAAATCAACTTGCTGATCCTTGCATGCAGTCACTTTCATGTTTCAGTGCGTTTGCTCATCTCATGATGAGTGACTTACAAGCGCACCTGCACACACAGTGCCTGGTGTTCAGCAGTTTTTGACCCAAAATGGCATGACCACTGTGCCTCACCCTCCCTATTCACCCAATCTTACCTCACTCCCTGAAAGGGTGAGAGTCCAGTTTTAGGTTGGTTTTGAGCACAAATCATGTACTGATTTCATTTTGGCTGTATGTATTTACTTAGTCATGGAAGGGTGGCATGTCTTCCATAATGGGGGCTTTGATAAAATTGACTCTCTATATCTTAAAGAAAAACTCTAGAAACCAATACAATAACTTCCAAGTTTATTTCCAGTCCAGATGGGCCAGAGCTGAAGATGAAAATCCTCATTCCTCAGCTCGCTTCAGATCTCACTGATATGGCAAGACTGAAACTTGGTCACATGAACTGAGGTGCCAACTGGGCTAAGCAAGTCTCAAAGTTTGATATTTTGGGGTCTCTTGACTGCTGGATCAGCAAGTGGTTTCCTTTCACTGTTTGAGAGTCTGTTTTCTGATGGGCAGGCAAGTGGATGATAGCTACCATCTGGAGGACATTTACAGACTTTAGTAAATCAAAATATTGGAGGCATTTTTTATTTCTTTATTACTGCCAATCAAAAGCCTTCACACCAAATAGCACCATGGACATGTGCCATCAAGAAAGCATATTTAGGGTCTGTGTAAGTATTCACAATTTTGTTTTTACCCAATTGGAGGGCACACAAAAGGGCAATGAGCTCAGCCCATCGAGTCAAGGTGCCTGGTGGTATTGACTTTCACAGGACCTTGTAAGAAAATGACCACACATTCAACACGTGATATCCATTGTCCATGAAGCTGCTTCCATCTGTAAACAGTTCTGGTTCAGGGTGTGGTAGGAGCTGGTCTTCCAGGCCTGGTCAGCTGGAAAAGGCCTGCTTGATCATTTGAAGACAGTCATTTACAGGGGAGGAAGGGCAAAAAACAAAAACAAACAAACAAAAAAGCCTGAATTGCTTTTGAAGGGCAGGCCCCTTGTAGTACATGCTTCCACTTCTAGCTAAGTGTTCTAGGAACCCATTGGCATCAGTTATCAGCAGGTGTTGTGACAGGCTGCATTCAGCTTCAGTTAAGATTTTTTTAGAGATTCTTTCAATGCATTTGCCCATCTCATGATGAGTGACTTACAAGCGCACCTGCACACACAGTGCCTGGTGTTCAGCAGTTTTTGACCCAAAATGGCATGACCACTGTGCCTCACCCTCCCTATTCACCCAATCCTACCTCAAATGACTTTTTTTGTGTTTCCCTGATGAAAAAAATCCTCAAAGGGAAGTATTTTGCTGATGTGTATGCAGTGAAACAAAAAATGAAGGAAGTGTTAAAAGGCATCAAAATGAATAAGTTCAACGACTGACTTGAGCAGTGGTAAAGCTCTCAATATGTGTATTGCATCAAATGGAGAGTACTTTGAAGGTGACTGAAGTTTAAACAAGTAAGAATAAATACGCAATTTTTTATAAATAAATTTCAGGGTTTTTTTGGGGGGGTCCCTACCCCCTCATATGGGCCCTGGCTCCTTTTCTGTAGATATTAAGGTAGCAGGGATAAGAACTGAGACTTTCCTTAATTTTACCTCTGTCAAGTAGGACAGGTTGATATTCTCCGAACCTACTAGAGGTCAGCCAATATGTCCAATTTGCTCTAAGAGTGGAAGAATGTGAGTGACATGGCATGTGGATGGTGATAGGTTGTCCAAGAGCTAACTTTTCAGTCTCCTGGAGGAGGTTAAAATTTACAACCAGTGCTCAGGAGCAGGGGAGACAATACTTTGCCATCTGATCAAGCTGTTTAGAGAAATAAACAACTGGTCTTCAGTCAGTTCCCAGGCTTTGAGCTAGGACTCCTAAGTTCATGCTTTGTTTTTTCATGCCCAAATAAATCAAAGGGATTTCTTAAATCTGGAACGTCCAGCACAGGGGCATTCATTAACTTTTCTTTGATTTTATTAAAAGAATTTTGGTATTCTGCAGTCCATATTAAGGTCTCAGATGCTTTTTTTCTTTAGAGTTGCATAAATGGGTTTATTATAAGTTCAGAAATTTGGAATTCAGATTCAATAAAATCCTGCTATTCCTAGAAATCCTCTCAGTTACTTAGGTGAGGTGAAGATGGCTACCTGGGCAATTGCCTCTTGGTGGTCTGGGAGAAGGTTTCTTTGCCCCTTAGTGAACTCATATCCTAAGTATCTTACTGTCTCTCAGTGGATCTGGGCTTTCTTTTTGGAAACCTGATAGCCTCTTTCTATTAGAAAATTCAGTACATGAATGATATTTTTAAGAAAAGCTCTGAAACTCTTACAAGCAACTCAGATATCATCCAAATTTGTAAAAGCAATTCTTTTGTCAGCTGGAGTTCTCTCAAGTCCCATAACATTTCCCCAAAGATTGTGAAAGAATGTTTAAATGC
Source organism: Carlito syrichta (assembly GCF_000164805.1). Taxonomy (NCBI): domain Eukaryota; kingdom Metazoa; phylum Chordata; class Mammalia; order Primates; family Tarsiidae; genus Carlito; species Carlito syrichta. The sequence goes on along the minus strand of NW_007246632.1, from coordinate 552,061 downwards.
TTGAGGCAATATTGCCCAACAGTACTGCTGATTGATCTTGATCTGTGTTCCCATCCTTAGCCATTCAAATGTCGATATCTCTTATGACTCCCAATGTAATCTTTTTTTTTAGATTTTCTGTTTTTTAAATTTTTTTTTGAAGATATGGGATACAGTTCAGGGTTAGGTATACAAATATTCATTATGCAGGTACCCTTGTTGATGGGTGTCCCCCCACAACCCTGGCAGTTTTCCACTACTGCCAATCCCGTCTCACCCCTCCAGCAGTTTCCCACTACTGCCAATCCCTTTCTGATAGTATTATGACAATTGTTCAAGGTCCACTTATGAGTAAGAACATGTGATACTCAGTTCTTTGTTTCTGTGATTGATCACTCAGTATTATAGACTCTAAGTACATTCAAGTTGCTGTAAAGTCCATAATTTTGTCTTTCCTTATGGCTGCATAATATTCCATCATGTATATGTACCACATTTTTTTAGTCCAGTCCTCTTTTGATAGGCATCACAGTTGGTTTCATGATTCTGCCATTCTGAATAATGCTGCAATAAACATATGTGTGCAGGTATCTTTTTCACAGAGTGATTTGAATACTGGGTATATTCCCATTGGGGGGACTGCAGCGTCATGTGGAAGGTCAATTTTTAGATCTTTTAGGAGTTGCCAAACTGTTTTCCACAGTGGTTGTACTAGTTAGCATTTCTACCAACAGTGTAGAAGTGTTTCCTTTTCCCCACATCCTCTCCAGCATGTGTTGTTTTTGGAGTTATTGATGATGGCCATCCTGACTGGAGTTAGGTGGTATCTCAATGTGGTTTTAATTTTAATTTTTTTGATGACTAGTGAGGCTGAGCATTTTTTTCATGTATCTGTTGACTGCTCATATGTCTTCCTTTGAAGTGTCTATTCATATCTTTTGCCCACTTTGTAATGGGGCTCTTTGTTTGTTTTTGGCACATTTGAAATTCCTTGTAGATCATAGATCAAAAGAAAGCATCTTTAAGATCCAAAACTGTAAATCAACATAGTTCTCCTGATAAGTTGGTTAACAAGGTATAGAAATTAGGTAACATAGAGTGCATGTTCTGGACTACTTCATTAATCTCTCTTAAATCTTGTTCAAACTGGTAGTCATCCAGAGGGGACTTCTGTACAGGTAAAACTGGAATGTTGTAGGGGCAGTTACAAGGCTGAATCAGTCCTTGTTTCAAAATGCTTGCAAGAATGGTTGAATACCCTTTTGTGCTGCCTCCTTTAATGAGTATTCTTTAAGTTAGGTATTCTGTGTTAATTTGATTTTTATGGCTTTGTGACAGCTCTCTCAAGCTTCCCCTGGGACCAATATCTTTCCTTGCCTACACCAGATTTTTTTTTCAGACTGTCCTGAGCCTCTTCATTTTCCAGTCAAAGCAGGAACATTTGAAACCTGCAAGTTTGTTCAGGATGACCCAACACATTTAGGCATCTGGGGGGAAAGACAAGTTGAGCATGTAATTTGGCGAGCAAATCCCAGACCAGGAGGGGCACTGGGTATTTAGACATGCACAAGAAATGATGCTTTAAATTAGTCTCTTCTAAGAGGCAATTTAAGGGTTGTAGAAAGGGGTAAGTTATGACATCTTCTGATATACCCATAATAGTTATGGTTTTTCCCGAAGTTGTGGCGAGAAGTATGAATTACTGAATATGTGGCACTGTATCAATTAGTCTTTCTGTTTTCTACTGTCAATTTACCCCAGGCTTCTGTGCAGATAGGGGCACTCGTTGCTCCAAGTCTCAGGGAGCCTGTGAGCCACATCAGTCTTTATCTAAATCATCCCACCCACTTCACATTTTCATATTTTGAGGAGAATCATGCTTGTCAGTCACTTTGATCAGTTTGGGGCAATCCTTTTTCTAGTGTTCTTCCTCCTTACAGTAGATATATTTTTCCTAAGGTGAGGAACCCCTTTTTATCTTGAATTTCCTTTCTTCTTTTAAAATTAATTGATTTTATTTTAAAGATGTGGGGACAATTTAGGATTAGGTATACAAGTAGTGATCTTACAGATAAAGTTTGAGCCTCCCTTTGGTCCCTACTTTGCCTGACTTGAGATCAGGTTCCCTTATTAATGTTATGTGCCCCTCTTCCTCCCCTGGCAGTGTATCAATCCCTTTCTTATAGTATTATGGTAAATGTTCAGGGTTCAATTATGAATGAGAACATGTGGTACTCAGTTCTGTGATAGATCATTAAAAATTGTAGACTCTAAATCCATCCAAGTTGCTGTAAAGTCCACTTTATGTTTGTCCTTCTTTATGGCTGTATAATATTCCATCATGTATACATATCACATTTTTTTAAAACCCAGTTCCATTTCAATGGGCAGCTTGGTTGGTTCCGTGTTTTTGCTATTGTGAACAGTGCTGCGAATAAACATACATGTGCAGGTATCATTTTTGGTGGAATGATTTGAGTTCCTCTGGGTATATTCCAGTTGGGGGATTGCCGGTTCAGTTTCCTCCCTTTCATTTAACTCAGTTGTCAACAGCCTGTACTAGCAAGGTTACCTGCTGCTTTAACTTGCACTTTTCCTGAGTCTCATCCCAAGCTTAGTATTCTAAGAGCCTAACTCCACTAAATGTGAAATTGGCAATCTAAGGTCTCCTTCTGCATTTTTTTTTCAAATATTGGGGGGATGATAAAGGTCATATTGACCATTTTCTGATTTTCCCAGGGCCTCAGTGTTAGAATCAAATAATTTTGATATGCTTGATAGAGTCTTTCTAAGAATTGTGAAGTGTCCTCATTTGTACAGTTCCTGCTGTACTTACCACACCTCACTGAGGCTTCTAACCTGAAGAACCTCCTTTATACCTTCAAGGATGCAATTCTGTTCGTGCTCTAAGCAGAAAAGGCCTCAATCATGAACATCCCAATTGGACTTTGTGATGGAAACCAAGTCCATCATCCAAGACAATTGTTCCTGTCCTCCAGAGGGAGTTGAGCTGCCTCCTTCCTAGCTTTCTATGTGAATGGATGAAGGGAAAGGACAATAAATAAAACACACATTTTATGATTTTTATAACAAAGTCTCAGTTACACTGTTTCCCCAGCCTTTGGTAACTTCTGTTTTACTCTCTATTTCTGTGAGATCAACTTTTTTAGATTCCACATATGCATGAGGTCATACAGTTTTTGCCTTTCTATGCCACTGGACACTCACGTTGTTCCCATATCTTGGCAATTGTGAATAACACCAGAATGAAAATTAGAGTGAATATATCTCTTTAATATATTGATTTCAGAAAAGTAAGGGGAGAATGAAAGAAGGAATAAAGGCACCTCAAAGAAATGTTCTCTGTTTTCTTTTTATTCTCTTTAATATAGCACATTTTCATATACACTTAGTCCATAAAATATATTTTTGAATGTTTTCTGTTTACATGGCTCTATCCAAATGTGTGCATATTCATCTCTTCTTATCCTCTCTTGCTTATTTTTGTTAGTGGTGTGTGTGTGTGTGTGTGTTTGTGTGTGTGTGTGTGTGTGTGTGTGTGTGTGTGTGTGTTAACTTAGCTATTTGTTTCTGCTACTTCCTATTGACCTACATTGGTAATTGGTAGTACCAAAATTTTGGACACCTAGTTCCCTGCTTTATAGTACTCTTTTGGCTATAATGGTGAGAAAAATGATGTATGAGTGATTGTACCTAGAGAATTATCAAACCTTTTTTAACTTCTACAGTAGAAGTAGGACAATGGGGAAAATATAATTAATAACAAGAAAGATTATGTAAATAGTGTTCATACTGAAGTACTTAACTATTTAAATGCATGGCAATTACCTATGAACCTGTTCACTCTTTTGCTTATATTTAATACCAGTAAAATGAATCATGTCCTCATTACCCTTAGCTCACTACTTGCTGAATTTAAATATTCTATTGAAGAGGAGGGATGTTTCTAGTGTATAACTAATATGCTATTTTTGAAACATTAATTGTTTATCAATGGGCACATTCATTAATAAATTCAGAGGATTCAAAGTAGTCTTGCTTCATTATATTTACATTCTATATGTGGGTCCTGCCTAAGGAGGATGAATAAGAAAACAAGATCGCAGGCATTCCCTCTCTGCAGATACTAGCAAAAGGTTTTTTTTGTAAAGTATGAGTAAAAATTAAAGTATTAGTAAAAGTTTGAAAATGTTAATTTTATGCTTATTAGGAAGTTCAGAACACTTTTTACAGTTTCTTCTGATGAAGTTGTGTAAGCAGTTTCTCACTTCATGTACCTCATTATTTAGCTTTTTGAAAGTTGAAAAATCCAGGTAACAATAAGAGCTGATGTAACTATTACATATCAGCAACTGGTCTAGCATTTTACACAGATAATTTCTAATGCTTAACAGCACTATGAAGGAGGTTTTATCCCACAGTCTAAAGATTGGGTAATTCAAATTCAAGATCATTTGATCTCTGTGTACCTGTATCAGTATATGCAGAAATTGTTAGGGGATAATAAACTATCACTTTTGCCTTTGGGGTTTTCATAGTTCTCCACCAAGGAGAAGATGCAGGTGAGAGAGATCCCAAACAGGTGCAGTGAGTACTGTGAAGAGATGTAGAGACACAGAGGAGGGAGCTGAGAAGGTTCATGTGTGAGCTGATTTCTGTCCGAAGGGATTTTTCTTAGTGAAATGAAGTAAGATTTAATTTGAAAGTTTACTAGGTGTCTTAATTTGCTAGGGCTGCCATAACAAAATACCGCAGGCTCTAGGCAGAGAGAGTGAGCAGAATTTATGCTTATTAAGTGAAGAAAAGACTGCCACAAATTAGAACTTATATTTGCATTCTTTTCGTTCACTGAATTATAGCTGCTTATTCAAAGAGTCTGTGGGTAAATAGCCCTTTAAGGGCTGATATGCTATTAATATTGATTATCTTTATTGTGTACAGGCCTGGCAGGTTGCAAAGCAACTAAAAGAAGGATTTTGCTAAGTCTTTTGGGGTATATTAGCATATGGACTGGTCCATGTAACTTTGTACTTTGTTAAGCGACCTTGATGATGCTGCTTGTTACCGTTTAATTGGTGCTTCGTCTTAAAACAAACATTTGTTTATGACTCTATAGAATCTGTCTTTTTAAAGGATCAGTTGTAGACTTGGAAAGAATTTAACAAACCATACAAAGTGGGAACCAAAGACAGTCCCAAACTTTACCTGTACAATGTACACTTGTATACCTAATCCTAAATTATACCACGCATCTTTAAAATAAAAATAAATACAAATAAAAATGTATGGGTAAATAAAACAAAATATAAATTTTATTATAAAAATAATAAATAAATAATTGTACTTTTACCTTGTGGTATGTGTGCAGGTTTGAATCAGATGACTGAAAATTCAGGCCATTAGAAACAAGAGTAAGTTTAGAGACACTCACGTAGCCTCATACATATAAGACTCTTATTCAGAGGAAATAGAGGACAAGTGTCTTGCTAGAAACTCAGGAGAAAAGAAGGTCTTGAAGCCAAGAATTTGCTTTTCTGTTCAATGCCTTTCACTCTGTAACACTCTGTCTGCACTTTGAGAAAATAAAGGTTTAATAGAATTATTTCATCTGGTGTTATGGACTGAATTTTGTCCTCTCAACTACCACAATTTCATATGTTGAAGCCCTAACCCCCAGCACCTTAGACTGTGGTTGTATTTGGAGATAAAGCCATTAAAGAGATAATTACGGTTAAATGAGATGGTAAGTGTGGAACCCTAATCCAGTATGACTGGAGTCCTTTTAAGAAGTGGAAGAGATACAAGAATGTGCTTGCATAGAGGGACAATGATGTGAACAGGCAGCAAGATGGCAGCCATCTACAAATCAAGGAGAGGGGCCTCAGGAGAAACCAACCCTGCTGGCACCTTGAAGACTTCTTGTTTCTAGAACTATGAGGGGGAAAAAAATCTGTTGTTTAAAACACACAGACTGTGGTATTTTGTTATGGCAGCCCTAGCAAATTAAGACACCTGATAAAATTTCATATTAGTAGAAAATAGTGCACTAACCTAATTTCCCGATTATATTCTGAATTTTAAGTGGATGTTATATACCTTGACACTTCTCCACAATATTTATTTAACATTTTCAACTTTAGCAGAGTGCTGTTCTCCTTAAGGGAAGACTATGTTTTATTCCTCTTCATTTCCCCGATGTCTAAAACAATGCTTAAAAGGGAACAAAGGCTCAATACTTGTATAAATCAATGAATAAAAGGAATGAGATTTTTACATGTAAAAAGTTAACCATTTTAATAAGAAAATATCTTTCTTAAGATGTACCTTCTTTTTCTTAATTTTAAATTTAATTTAAAATAGTGATTTATTTTATGTACATTTTGGCTGTAAAAATTATAGGCAGTTGTGAGACATAGCAGTTCTATTTAGTAAAATTCAAGGGACTTTGATAGTTATTTCTTGCTATGTCAAGAGGTCTTCATGTTGAGATTTTCTCAGGTTTGTGGTTCTTGATAGACTTCTCAACACAAATTTATTCTATGCTTTAAGACTGTTCCCCAATCTTTTTGGCATCCGGGACCAGTTTCATGGAAGATAATTTTTCCATGGACCGATGGGCACTGGGGTAGATGGTTTGGGGATGATTCAAATGCAGTACATTTGTTGTGCACTTTATTTCTATTAGTATTACATTGTACTATATAATGAAATAATTATACAAGTCACCATAATGTAGAATCAGTGGGAGCCCTAAGCTTGTCTCCTGCAACTAGAAGGTCCCATCTGGGGGTAGGATCCATTGATACCCAAAGTGTCCAGTCTGCTCCATAATCTTTTTTTGGTTGCTGTCATTGTAAAAAACCCTGCTTCACAAAGATGGGATGTTAGAAATGGAAGCAGGTTTTTCAGTACTTTTGTGACAATCTTTGGATATTCAATCTTGACTTTAATCTGGAATGTATGGAGATTTGAAGTTGTCTCAAACATCCTTTTAAGGCCATCATTTGTGATCTCAAGTAGTTGATCCTCTTCTAGCATACGCAAAGTCGATGCACCTGGCTTATTCACAAATGGATCATGGATCCATTCCTTCCCAATTTGGGGGTCTTTTGTGGTTGGGAAACCATGCTGAAACTCTTTTGAAAGCTGAGATATGTGATCATGCACCGACTGGAAGAAAGAAGGCACTGGCCCAGCATCAAAATCTCTGCTAATGTTTGAATGTCAAAAATCCCAATGTTCACTTGTCAGCCCCATAATTCCAGTTTGGCTTTAAATTTAGCCACTTTATTTGCCAACTTGAAAACAGTTGTTATTCTCCCCTGAAGTGCCAGTGAATTTGTTGTGTAGGTTGAATATGTCACACAAGGAAGCAACTTTTGTGACCCATTGTATGTCACTGAAATGTGATGCCAGTGGTGGTGATTTTTTTCTAAAAGAAATCTCTGGAATGGCTCTCATAACTCAAAAATTCTGGCCAGTGATCTGCCTTTAGAAAACCATCTCGCTTCTGTGAATAAGAGAAGACATGTGCACTGCATCCATATCCTCATAGAGTATATCCTCATAGAGCTGTTCGAACAGAATGAATTAAGGATATATACTTATTTATTTATTTTTAATTGTTTTTATTTTAAAGATGTGGGGTACAATTCAGGGTTAGGTAGACAAATGTTCATTATGAAGTTACCCTTGTTGATGAGGTGTCTCCCCACTCCCCTGGCAGTTTCCCACTACTACCTATCCCACTCCTTCTCCCTGGCAGTTTCCATTTATCATAAGGACATATACTTTAATGCAGTTGATAATTTTATTTACATCTTGCAAAATGTTGTTAAAGTTCAGGTGACTTTTTTTGGCCAGTCAACATTTCTCTATGAATAACATAGTGTGTAGACTCACATTCAGAAGCAACCTCCTTGACCCGAGTAGTGAAGTCAGAATGCCATCCAGTCATGGCAATCACTATGTCCATGCATATATCAATGCAAAATGACCGATTCAGTTTCCCTGATATGTAATCATTCAAAGACTTGAATAGTTCTACAACAGTGGTATTGGTTGGCAACAAAAGTGCACATAATATATCCTTATGCACACCCCTAAAAAATATATTGCACAAAAGCAAGCATTGTAACCTTGTTGCCAACTTCTGTAGACTCATCAACCTGGGTTGCATACCATGGCGACTCATTGATCCTCTTTAACAATTGTGCTTCAATATTCTCTGCTATTTCATCAGTTCATCTAGTTATGGTGCTGGTCGAAAGAGGAACATGTACCACCTTTTGAACTGTAGCCTCTCCTAGAGTTCATAACAAATGTCTTTAGCAGCTGGCAGGATCTACTCTTCACCAATAATAAAGGGCATCTTGGCTTTAGCAATGTGGTTAGCCTCTAAGAATGATGTTCTCAGTGCAGATACATTTGATGAAGAGATGACCTTCAATAATTGTTTCTGTTCTTCATGTTCACAGTTATTTCTTTTGAAGAACTATAAAGACTTGTATTTTATGACAGGGTGCTTTGTCTCCATGTGGTGAAGCAGTTTTGAAGGTTTCATGGCTTCATTGGATAGTTGGTTGCCACATGTTCTACAAAGCGGACTTGAAGAATGTGAATCACCTGTTGCAATAAACCCGTAATTTAAGTAGGACTCTTGGTATTTCTTTTAAATGCAGCTTTCCTCTTGTTGGCAGTCTTAGAATCTTCTGCTGTCTTATCACTGGATCTTTCCCTCTTTTCAAAGAGGTTCTCTAGTGGGATTGCTTTTTACTCATTTTTGCTAGGGTTAGCCTGTAATCTTACCAAAACTGTGATTGAGGCAAGTGTGCAGTGTAGGAAAGAGGCACAGACGGAAGTGGTAAATAAAATCTTGGGTGGGACACACACAGACTAAAATAAGTGTTGGCTTCTGACTTAAAGCCTGCCACCAGATGCAGCTGTACAACTGAGGTACATTAACTCACTTGCCACATACTGATAGGGTTTTTATGTGAGTCTGCAAGTAATTAACTTATTATGGTCTCTGTGCAGTCAAACCTCATTGCTAATGTTAATCTGTATTTTCAGCCATGCCCCAGCACTAGAATCACCACCTCAGCCCCACCTCAGATCATCAGGTATGAGATTCTCAAAAGTAGCACACAGCCTAGGATCCCTTGCATGTGCAGTTCACAATAGCATTTGCGCGCCTATGAGAATCTAATGTCACTGCAGATTTGACAGGACACAGAGCTCAGACAGTAATATGAGGAATAGCTGTAAATACAGATGAAGCTTCACTCACTTGCCTGCTGCTCATTTCCTGCTGTGCAACCAGGTTCCTAAAAGGTCATAGACCAGTACTGGTCCTTGGCTCAGGGGTTGGGGATCCCTGCTTTAAAACATTTCTAGTTCTCAAGCTGTTTCCTATTGCTCAGGGTTGTCCCTAGTTAAGTTATCTGAGCACTGAGGTACGTGTCTGAGTCTCTCTGCTGTTCCTCTGCAATCACACATACACCTAAAACATTCTTGATCATGATGTTCATTTGTATTTGCCAATGAAAAAAATACCACCTCTTTAAAGTTCAGTACTTATATATACAGTACTGAAGAACCCACCTGGCACAGTACTTGTTTGCACCTGAAATCCATCCAGTTTTCAGTTTGTGGGGCAAATATATAGTAAACACTATTTTCCTGATTATATATTTGTCTCAGCCGATGACTGCTTTCTTTCTTTCTTTTCTTTCTTTCTTTCTTTCTTTCTTTCTTTCTTTCTTTCTTTCTCTTTCTTTCTTTCCTTCCTTCCTTCCTTCCTTCCTTCCTTCCTTCCTTCCTTCCTTCCTTCCTTCTTTCTTTCCTTCTTTCTTTCCATTTAATGTGTACATGTATGAGTTGGGGAAAATTAATAGTAATTATAGTTCTGATCCTTAAGAGACTTATTCATTGAAACCTAAGATGTAGAAAACAATGTACTTTTAGTAATTAAAAAAATATTTCAGAGATACAGGGTGACTTTGTACATTTTGAATACCTGGAGGCTATTATGTGAAGGAATTATAAAAGTTTAACATGGCAAGTAGGTTTGAAGAAATTCATAGCATAGATTAGAGAAAAGAGGGAAGTATTTTTCACAAAAGTAAATGATTGAGGTACCTATGCAGGAATTAGAAAATTTTACATAGGAAAATTGAAAGTTGGGGTACTAGACTTAAGACATTCTATCAAGGTTGTAAGGAACTGCATTTAGAGAAATAATAATTAGCATTTTTGAACACTGTACACTAGGATTCATACTCATTCATATTCTCATTTAATCTCCACAACAGCCCTATAAAGTGAGATATATCATTATATTTAATGAATGAGGAAACTAATGGTTGCATCTCAGGTAAGGTTATTTATTCCAGCAGAAGCATTATGAATGTGGACCAAGTACGCCTGACTCCTATTTGCCATTTCTTCACACAGTATTTTGTGGAAAAAATAAAACAGAATGTGTATCAGTGAGTTAGGGTCCAACCAGAAAACAAAAATAATTCTAAGTGTTTGAAATAAAAATAATATAATAAAATGGACAAGTTACACAGTCCATGGAAGCACCAAGAAACAAGCAGGAGATGGAAAGGCAGCCTAGAAACATATCACAGCAGGAAAACACTCACATCCTAAACTGGAGAATTAAAGGAAGGAGCCTGAAACCAGAATAAACCACAGGAAGCTGGAACCACTGCAGGCATATTTAGCAGAGTGGGAGCCAAGGAGAAGATGCCACTGCTGGTGGCGTCATCACAGGAAGCAGAAATACAAGAACAAATGCTTTGACTTCTCTCTTTTTTTCTGCCCCTCTCCCCATCTCTTTCTCAATGCAACAAAGTAAGTTTCTTTATGAGTATTACGGGGTCATTATCAACTCCTAGAATTCTTATGAATGAAGGTTTTATTATATTTTAGATGGTGTAGCATCAAAAACCTCAAAGCTACCAGGAATAGTTTGGTTGCAGGGTGAAATAAAACATAGTTTAATTTCCTAATCACTTAGTGATTCAGTGAATACTTAGTGATTCAGTGAATACCATGTAAATTTAGGGATTGGAAAAAGTCATGAGATTATCATTGAGTCATATTTTATATAAGAACAGACTAGTTTAGAAAGTCCTAAAACATGAGGAAATAAAACAAGTCTAGGTTTTTTAGTTTCTGGGTAATTAGTTGTTTCAGATCTACATGAAGCATGGTGAAAAGGTTGCTTTCTGTGTGCCACACATTGATGTTAACAAGGGAGTTGGGTATTCAAAAATGATTCAGAGGGAGTCATGCTGGGGTTTTGGACTAAGGCCTTTTACCTCAAGAGACATGGATTTGACAGCCTCTTCTGGAGCACTGCACTCACAGGCAGCATTTCATGTCTGACCTTAGGCAAGTAGGCAGAGCTACAGTCAGGAGGATGACTGAGTGCCTGCCCATATGCTGTCTGGCTTGAGCCAAATTTCCTGTTCATGAAAATGACAGACTCACTAGGCACTGCTCTTAAAGGAAGATCTCTGTTCAGTGCTTTAGATCTTGTAAATAGGGAAGAGGCTCCCTGAAGCATCAGAATTGCTGCTGGCCCCAAGAATACAGAAAATATAGAATGAAAGATGACTTTTAAGTATGTTTTCATTTTTTGAAATCCTGCCATGTTTCCGATGTTCTCTCGATGTGACTCATTTATTTGGAACCTTTTATAGCCTCTGGCAGATAAATCTATAGCTCATTATAATATTAGGGTGCTGTGGGAAGGTAAAGGGCAACATATGTATGAGAAGACCAGAGGGAGTTGATTACCTATTGGATGTCTGGGAGATAGCTGCACGTGGTTCAGTTTGCTCTCACTCTGCAAAACCACTTGGGTGGAGGCAGAACTTTTGGCCCAATAATCCTGGGGTCATCCCTGGATTCTATATATAGGACTGGCCATAGTTTACTATCAGTGCTTCCAGAAAGGGCAATCATTTACTCATCAAAGATTTGTTAAGCATCTTCTATGCTCAAGAACTTGGCTAGATACCAAGCCCACAAACATGAAAACACCAAGTGCAACTTTCTAGGAACTCAAAGGATATTTGAGCTCTTGAAATAGAGGTTGGATGATATGATGAAAAAGTCACCAGAAACCTGGGGTTACAGCCCTGTCTCTGCTGCAAACCAGCTGTATGATTTTAAATAAGTCACTTCCTTTCTATGGGCCTCAGTTTAGGTATCTCTAAAATGGGAATGACTGCATTCTTCTAAATCCCTTAAGGGGTTGCTGTGAGGCTGCAAAGAGATAATGTCTGGGTAAAAATCATAAAGAGATAAAATGCTGAAAATGAAAAGAGTCTTAATCACCTCAACAATATCAAAATCTTAAATCTTCTATGTTCTTCCTCTAGAAACATTATCTTTTAAATTTTTTGAAGCCAAACACTATATTCTGCTCATTTTATATCTGAGAAAGAATGATCATTTCATTAAGAAGAAAGAAAAATAATTAGATGTTATTAGGTTGCAGTAAAAACTCACATTAAACAAATAAAAAATGATTATATGCTGGGCCTTGCACAGAATGATTTATTTATGTGGTATTATGAGAATCTTACAACAACCTTGAGTGATGGGAATTGTTATCCCCACTTTACAGAAGAAGAAGTAGGCTCAGAGAGGGTACTTTAAGGGTCTGGTCAAAGGTCACATGGCATATAAATGAGTGAGTTGGGATTTAAAACCAGGTCTGACCCACATGTCCAAGTTACCTTTACTACACTGCAAACAGAACCCTAGAGAAGTGTCCCCGGGGAGTTGATGCTGCCAACAAATATGTTCTATGACATACCGACAAGTCCTGGACACTTGTGTATTGGTGAATGGGGTGCAGAAGCTTAAAGACTCAATACATGAACAGTGAGCAAGAAAAAGGAAGTAGTATAAAGGAAACCAAGACACTGACAACAGAGACTGTGATACAAGAGGAGTAAACTGGATGTAGATAAGACAAAGGATAAAATTAACACTCAATAAGAGACCAAAAAGAATATACATGCTAAATGCCACAGGAGAATTATCTCCTACTCCTCAGTTTGTCATTTCAGATCTGCCATTTTTTTTTAGTTCTTGATATCATAGCCAAAGTAGAAAATAAATACGCATTGCACCTATCCTGTACCTGATTAAATATATGAGATGCAATAAAACCATACTTCCCAGAACATTTTTTATTCATGAGGCAATCTCAACATGAAAAAAGTTTCTTAGGAGATTGAAAAGCCATATTTATGCAAGCTAAATCAGATGTTTGCTATTTGAAATTTGTAAATTCAAGATGCTTTGTTCTTGGTTTTGTTGGTATAGATGTTTTCTGAAACCTGACTCTAAAAATAAGTCAACATTTATAGCTGGGATATTTTGCCCTGTGGAAAATAAAGTCAAGAGTTTTACTTGTTCATATTAAAGTCCTTGTCTTTTTTTCCTGGGTTCAGCAACAGGACATTGTGAAGCTTTGTTTCACAGTGAAATTGCTTCTCAAAACCCTTCCACCCTCCTCAAAGCCTTGTGTCTCTGGCTTCGTTGGTGCTCTCAGAGCACCTGCAGAAAATGGCATAGAGCTGCCACTTCAGCCCATTTCCTACCAGCTGCATGTGCTCATCTGGGACTCTTTAAACCCTTCAGTTGTTGTATCATTTGGAGGCTGATGAACTTTGTGTAGAAAACTGTTAGTTAATTTCTATTTCTTAGAGGCATGTATTTTCAGCAACTGTTATAGCAAGGACAGTTGTTGCTTCTAAAAAAGTACAGTACTTGGTTTTTAAATTATTGGGTTGATGTCAAACATTTGACCTAATATCTTTAAGCTCTTCCACCAGTGCTTGTTTCTAAAGCAGTGAAGAATTTATAGGCGCACATAGGCAAAATTCAATATTACATGGCAGGGAATCTCTGTTTAAGATGTATCACCTGGCCAGCTGCAGTGGCTTATGCCTATAATTCCAGCACTTTGAGAGGCCAAGGTGGGGGGATTGCTTGAGTACAGGAATTCTAGACCAAAGAGCAGGAGTTCAAGACCAGATTCGGCAGCATAGTGAGCCCTCATCTTGAAAAAAAAATCAACAAATTAGCCTGATGTGGTGGTGCTCCTGAGCTTAGGGTTCAAGGCTGCAGTGAGCTGTTATCATACCACTGCATTCTAGCCTGGACAAAAGAGTGAGAACCCAACTCAAAAAAAAAAAAAAAAAAAGCAAAACAAACAAACAAACAATATACCTCCCAGGCATAGGAGTGTAAGTCTGTAAGAATGAGGATAGCCCTAAAAAGCCAAGGAGAACCTAAAATTCATTTGAATTATCCTAATTAGTCATAACATTGAAGCACATTTTAAACTTATTATTTAACATGTCTGCTCAGTCACTATACTACTTGGACTCATCGTTGCTTCTCATGTTCATACAACTCTTTTTCTGCCAGAAACGCTTTTCCCTCCCTTCCTCCTATATAACTTCCACTCATCCTTCGAACCTCAGCTTAAATGTTACTTAAATATACTCAGAGACCCCACCACAAATCCCCCAAACTAATTTGATCTTTTTTATTATGATTTATCTATACATTTTGGTAAAGAGAAAACTGAGGTTCTAAATTTGGCACGATTTATTTAAAGCCTATCCAATGGCAGATCTGCTTTTGGAATCCCTGGCCATAGGATTCTAAAGCTGATGCTTTCTACTGTCTACAAATCTAACCATTGTAGGGTCTGAGGGAAAAGCAATCGAGTAGCTGGCAGTTTGACTGCTGTGTCACCATGTCACTAAGTAAGGGCTTCCTCAAGTCCTCTGATTAACATTAGATTAGCCCTGTGTCTGAGCTGGGAGTGAGATTGAAGGGTCTGGTTCAAGGTCCCAGTAATGGGGATTTATGGACTTGTAGGACAGGGATGTTAACATAGTACTCCAATAGCTGAATTTTTACAAATCTTCTTACTGAGCTATTTGCCTTTGACTCTAGTCAGCAACCACTCTAAAGATTAGTACTAACCACAGGAGGCAAGCCATGGAAGAGTACCAAGCTCCCCACTCTCCAGGGCATCTCTCCATAACCCTTTCTTGCCAACTATCACACAAAACCTGTGTTGAGAAAGAGCCAAAACATTTCTGGTATTGTATTTTGTGTGACAGTGTTAAAAGTTCGTTCCCATGATAACTGTACCTGACCCTCACAGCAGTTCTCTGAAGTCAGCAGACCAGGTGCTATTAGTTTCTCATTGTTCTTATAGCTGTCAAACAGAGTTACCTACTAGAGGTTATATGATTTACTTAATGTCACATATCCAGCAAGTGACTGCACTGAGACTGTGCTATCATTTGGTTTGTTTGAATCCCCCAAATCTCATGTTTAAATGTCATCCCCAGTGTTGGAGATGTGGCTTAATGGAAGGTGTTTGGATAATATTGATGGATCCCTTATAAAAAGATTAATGACCTCTGTAGGATGAGGGAGGTGAGTGAGTTCTCACTGTATTAGTTCCTATGAGAGTTGGTTGTTAAAAAGAACCTGGTACCTCCCTCTCTCTCTCTTGCTTCTGCTCTTGCCATGTGATCTCTGCACACATACACCAGCTCCTCTTCATCACCTACCATGGATGGAAGCAGCCTGAAGCTCTCACTAGAAGTAGATGCAGGCACCATAATTCTTGCACAGCCTTTATAACTATGAACCAAATAAAGCTCTTTTTAAAAATAAAATTTCCAGCCTCAGGTATTCCTTTATTGCAACACAAGAGCAGACTAAGACAGACTGGAACTCCAGTATCCTGATTTATGCTTTGATGCTCTCTTCACCGTATGACAATATCTTCCAACATCAAGACAATAGCCTTCCTCTGTCTTTCTGCCTGATAGGAAGTGGATACTCTCTCACCCTTTCCTGCACACATTACTCTCACAGAACCATAACAGTCGAATCTTAGTCTGGCTCTGCTTTGACCAACCTCTGGAATCAAACTGCCTCACTTCAAATTGCAGCTTCTCTTTTATTGGCTATGTGATTTTGGACATGTTTCTTAAGTTCTCTGTGTCTAAGTTTTATATTAGTAAGGTAAGAGTAATAGTAATAATAAGAATGCCTACTACGTAGGGCTGTAGTGAGCATTAAATGAATTAATCTCATACTTTACAGAGAATACTGCCTGACACATAAAAGCAGTCAATAACTAGTTTCTGGTAGTATAATAAAATTTTGATAAAAAACTATATCAACTTTTTTGTTGGGTGTTGTCTTCATTCTCAGTTTCTGGTTTGAGTTCAGTTGCTGAGCAGATGTAATTGACTTGACATAATCTCTTGAATTACCTGTCACGTTTTATGCTGTTCAAGAAACCAGCTCAGCTTCTTTCTGATAATCTAGTTCACTGTTTTCTCAACTCCTTTCACTTGTCATGAAAATTGACTCTTAGTAAGGTCACTTTATAATAGCAATATTTCTTGAATGCTCAGCAACAAAATCAGGCCTAAAGGTTAGCAAAGGAAAGGGGAGAGGTTTTCAGTCTGGTTCTATTTTTCCACTTGGTCTTTGCTTTTCCCTGCAAATGAGCAGCAAAAATCACTGAGTCTGAATCCCAGCAGGGGCATGCCTCTAATTGCCCTGACTAGCCAGGAGTTCGACAGTGAAGTGGAGTGATTACTGACTGCAGATGGATTGTCTCATCCACAGATTCACCTGCAGAGATCCAAGGCATTAATTGAAAGCATTTAAAGGTGACGGTTGGAAGAACCAGCATGTCCTCTTCTCTGTGTTCTGAAGTTTTATTCTGCTATTAAGAGACCTTGGAATCCCTTTTTTGTGAGCATTAAACTGCATGTTCAAACACTCAAACTAGTACCTCTCACTCTGCAAAGTGTACCATTGTATATTGCACATTTGGAATAAACCAACAGTACTTCAAGCAGTTAGATGGATCTGGCTTAGTAAATTTGTGACCTTCTTCAAGTCACCTAAGGGCACTTCAACTTGTCCATCTGTTAATTTTTTATTTCATAAGTTTTATGAGGAATAAAAATGAAATAAAGTAAAGTACCTAGCATAGAGATGGGCACATGTCCGTTGATAGTCCCTAAGAGCACATATCAAGGGAAGGAAGAATTGCAGAAGGGAGTATAGTTTGAAGTAATCCTTAGGACAGTAAATCACTGCTTTCCAATATGATTATTGAATACATTTCTCAAACTGACTTTTGCATTTAAAGAAAATAGAAGTTCTGGCAACTATGCAAAGTAAATTAAATAGAAATGAATTAATTTCAGTGAAGGCATATAATTTCATATTCAGTGTTGTTCTAACAGATATTTATAGATTTTGGGGGGTTACTGCATCCCAGTGTCCTGACTAGTGTTTGGCATATAGTAGATGCTTGATAAATGTTTGTGAATAAATTAATCAGTGATATGCAGTTATATGGTCCAAGGCATTGATTGGAAGCATTTAAAGGTGAAAGAATAGCCAGCATCAACTTTTCTCTATGAACTTTTTTTTCAGTCAAAGTCTCACTCTATTGCCAGGCTAAAGTGCAGTGGCACACTCAAGGCTACCACAGCCTCAACCTGCTGGGCTCAGGCAATCCTTCCATTACAGCCTTCCAGGTAGCTGAAACTACAGGTACACTCCACCACACCTGGCCAAGTTTTTAATTTATTGTAGAGACACGGTCTTGTCAAGTTGCCCACGCTGTTCTTAAACCCCTGGGCTCAGGCAATTCTCTCAATTCTGCTTCCCAAAGGACTGGGATTACAGACGTAAGCCACCACGCCTGGCTGTCTGTGCACTTACCTTGGGTTCTAGCATTTAAAAATTTACAGACAGGATTATGTTTGTAATACTAGAAGACAATTGACCTGAACAGAAAACATTACATGCAAAACATGTTGTTAGCCTTTCCTTTGATTCTCAACTCTAGCAATACACACTGTAGTATTTGCTCTTACTCTATGAAGAGGATAATTTTGTCCAAAGTTACATAGCTAGGAAATAGACAAGTAGAAGATGGAATCTAAGTATCTAGCTCCAAAGCCAGTGCTTATTTCAATCATATCAGATTGAGTTTTTAGAAAAATATTTAGGAAAAGTCTTAACTGAAGAAATGCCAACCTCTTCACTACCCAGTTGAAATGATTTCCTGGAATCCAAGATCAATTTGAGTAACAAAAGAGCATCCTTTCTGAGAGGACCAGAACTTTAGGGATAGGTAGTCCTCTTTGGAATTATGAGGAGATGAGGAGGTAAGGTTTTGGTAAGCCCATGTGACAATTATTGACCTTAAAAGAGATGATCATTGTCTTTGTACTGATACTAGTGCAATACACAAATTACCATAGTCCCTTTGAGGTCTAGAGCTTTATTTGGCAAGAAGCAGAATTATTACAGGGTCAAAGGAATAGCTTGAATTGGTGAAAACAGCTTTGGGAAACAACTTTGAAGATGATTGGGGTGTTCTGCCTAGAGGAAGTCTGGTGAGGAGAAGGAAGGAGGTTGACCAGAGACAATGACCATAAACTGGAATAGAGAGACCAAAGGGCACAATGAAAAATGTTACTAACATGTAAAGAGAAATGAAGAGTTGGAAATGGTGCTAAGATTGCTTATTTGGAAACCTGATAAACTGGTGTTGTTGGACAACCAAACTATGTTCATGGACAGCACCACCTGTTGGCTCAGTAGAACAGAAACCCTGTCACATTTACCTGTGTATTCACTCTGATATTAAATATTGTTTGATGAACAAATAACCCCAAACCAAATATTTTTTCCTTGGCATAAGAGTCTGGAGAATGGATCCAGAATACCTGAGTTCAAATCCTGGTCCACACTATCTACAACACATGATGTTTATAACTGAGCTTCAGTTTTCTCATCTATAAAATAAAAATCACAATTGCACTATCTCATAGGCTACATGTAAAGACTAAATGAGTTTAATACATGAAAAGCATTTAGAATAGGCCCTGGCATATAGTATACTTGTAATAAGTGGTAACTATTATAGGTAACTTTTTTTCTTTTTCTTTACCTCAAATTCTCTATCACTGATCTCAACTTTTGAGATTCTTCTTCAAGTAACTCCACCTAACATCATGAATATCCATATTTTCCTTCCCCTTTTATTTCTTTCCTTAATTATTTTATTTTTGTGTGTTACCCCAGGAAAGTCTTGGTGTATATATATATATATATATATATATATATATATATATATATATATCTGTTTCATTTTGAAACCTAAAACATTGAGAAACTATCTAAAAATTTTTGCAAAAAAAGCCAGTTAAAAGCAGTCATTCAAATAGACAAAATCCATGAAAATCTCTAGATATTGACATACCTTTCACATCTCCATTGGTTTCTGTAGACACCTCTCATATTTTTTTTGTTCCAGCATCATCACTTGAGATGAAACATTATTCCTTATTCAACTATATAGTTATTTTTTTATATTTAGTTACTATTATTGGAGTATTGCTGTTATTTTTTAGTATGTTTTTTTAATTGCAAATGTGTGGTGTTTCAGCTATGTTTGAGGTAAATACATTGCTGCGGGCCCCCCTGTTAATTTAATAGTCATTTGTAACATTATTTCTGTGAAAATACAGGTTATTTATCCTAATCAACTGACTCAAAAATAAATTTTTGTATGTACAGTCATACTTTACATAGCCATGCATTGCTGTGTTAACACTCCAAACTTGCTTATGCAATCAGTATTATTTTTATATTACAAATAAACAGATCTGAGATTTAGAAATTTAAATGACTTACTTAAGTTTCATGGCTAGCAGAACAGGGAAAAAACTAGAGCCCATTTCTGTTCATGTTTAGTCCAAAGGACTTTCCACTACACTAACCCCATCTAACACATGTACAGCATATTCAATTAGTGTGTCATTGTGTATTTACAAATGAGAAACTAGTTAGTTGTTGAATGATGATGATGATAACAGAAGTTACAATTTTTTCAAGGATGAATATGTGCCAAACATCATCTTAAGTGTATGATCTTCAGCTTCATAATAGCCATGAAAGATTGTTCTTATCCTCTTTCACCAATACAGAAAATGATGCTCCTAGAATAAAAGAGTGTGCCAAAGATCACACTACAGTTAAGTAGCAGGACTGGAATTTAAGTTCAGATCTGTTGACCCCAAATTCCATCCTCTTAATCACCTCTGCATGCTCTTTCTTCATGACTAGTTGGTATACGTGCATTCTGTCTGTCCCTGGAGCCATCTTAAGTCATGTGTGTATTAAACTGCATCCATGAAGCAAGGACTGCTATTGCTCTTGATGATGAGCAAAACAACACACAATGAAAAAAGTCAGAGATAAAAAGAAAAGATGTGTGTATCATTAGTTTATATGTGATTCAAAAACCCTTGGGAACAGATGGCATTGTCCAGAGTCTGAGAGAAAGAAACAGAAAAGCAGCTCTGGAGGCCTAGGTTAGTTCTCACCATCTGGTTGTGGATGGAGGAAGAAGTGATTGGATGAGAAGGCTGCTTTTCTAGTCTTTTAATGAATCCTTAGGGAAACAATTTGTTACAAGTGAGCTGATACAACTCATTAATTGCCTTGAAACTTAATGGCATTCTGCAGACTTGGAATTTCTTCAGTCTCTGAAGAATTTTGCTTTGTATGAATATTAGATAATATTGTTCATCATGCACTTTTTTAATTGCACCCTAAATTAGTAGACTTTTTTTTTTTTGAGTTGGAGTCTCACTCTGTCACCCAGACTGGAGTGCAGTGGCCGCTCCCTCCCACTGCAGCCTCGACCTGCTGGGCTCCGGCGATCTTTCCACCTCAGCCTTCCAAGTAGCCTGAATTACAGGCATGCGCTACCATGCCCGGCTGATTTTTGATTTTTGATTGTAGAGATGAGGTCTCGCTACCCAGGCGGGTCCCGAACCCGCGGGCTCATGCAATCCACTCACCTCAGCCTCCCAAAGGCGTGGGATTACAGGCTGAGCCACCGAGCCTGGCTAGTAGACATTTTTTAATGAAGTGACATTTTTGTAAAATATGAAAGATCTGTGTCAAATTATAATCATTCTATGCGGGGTTGTTATTATAAGGAAGAATTTGTAAATAGTTCTGATTTCTAGGTAGTAAATATTTTTGCTTCAGTATGTTCACTAGAGAAATGTGGCTTTTTTTTCTATGCTCTTTTTAAAAATTTTATTTTAGAGATGTGGAGTACAATTCAGGGTAAACAAATAAATGGTCATTTTATGGGTAAATTTTAGCCTCACTTTTTGTTCTCCACTTCGCCTGGTTTGAGATCAGGTACACTTATTGATGAACTATGCACTCCTCTCCCCTGGCAGTTTTGCCTACTGCCAATTCCTCTTTTATGGCCAATTTCCTCTTTTATGGTGTTATGATATCTCTTCAGGGTTTACTTTTAAGTGTGAAACATGTGATACTCAGTTCTTTGTTTCTGTGATAAATCATTGAGTATGATAGATTCCAAATCTATCCAAGTTGCTGTGAAGTTAATAATTTTGTCCTTCTTTATGGCTGCATAATATTCCATCGTGTATATGTACCACATTTTTAAAATCCAGTTCACTTTTGATAGGTAGCACGGTTGGTTCCATGTTTTTGCTATTGTGAATAATGCTCCAATAAACAGGCATATGCAGGTATCTTTTTCATTTGATTTCCTCTGGGTGTATTCATTTGATTTCCTCTGGGTGTATTCCCAGAAGAGGGATTGCTGAGTCATATGAAAAGTCAATGTTTAGATCTTTTAGGAATTGCCGCACAGTTTCCCACAGAGGTTGTACCAGTTTACACACCCACCAACTGTGTAGAAGTGTTCCCTTTTCCCTGCATCCTCTCTAGCTTCTGTGGTTTTTGAGTTGTTGACGATGGTCATCCTGACTGGGGTTAGGTGGTATCTCAGTGTGGTTTTAATTTGCATTTCTTTGATGATTAGTGAGGTGGAGAACTTTTCTATGTGTCTGTTGACTGCCCGTATATCTTCTTTTGAGAATTGTCTGTTCATGTCTTTTGTTCACTTTTTAATGGGGCTTTTTTTTTCTCTCAGCACGTTTGAGTTCCTTGAAGATCATAGATGTTAGGCCCTTGTCAGATATACAGCTGGCAAATAGTTTTTCCCATTCTGTAAGATGTCTCTGGTCTTTTAAAAGATATATAATGTCTTCACTGACTTACAAGGGGTCCACCAATTTAGTTAACAACTCTCAACCTTATTTGTAATCAGCAGGAGAGTTCCAGACTATGAAATTTAAAACATCTCTCAGAAACAGGTATAAGTGCAGCTACTGGAATGCCCTGAAATGCACTCATCTTGAGGTTACCACAATTGATTAATATAATTAAAAAAGAAGCTATGGGCAGAGTCATTGTCTCACATTCATATGACATGCTTTAATGAATACTTTAACCCAAATTGATACCCATCCTTTAAAATTTAGCCATATACCTACATTTTTTGTCCTTATATTGCCAAATTATTGCTGCATCTTTTCAAAATACACACTGATCATGCCATTTTCCCTGCTTAAACCTTTTCAACTGATTCTTGTTACTCTTGGGATAAAACCAAAAATTCTTTTTATGACCTCCCTGGTCCTTCACGTCTTGCCTGATTCCAACTCCTCTATCTTTATCTCCTGTCACCAACCCTGCCCCATGCTTTTGCAAAGGCCCTTTCTGCTCCAGACTTTTCCCACATGTGTTCTATCTGCCTAGAATGTCTTCCCCTGCTCTTCCCCCAGCCTAATTTGCTCCTACTCTTGAAGTCTCAGGCCTTGTGCTATAATCTAGTATAATAGTCTATGTTTCTTTTATACAGTATAATTTAACAATGATTTGCTAATCAGCATATTATGTTTATGACTGTTACCCCTACTAAAATGTAAGGACAGAAACCACTTCTGTTGTTCATGCCTGTATTTGCAGCAGATAGTATACAATCGGGTACATTGTTGGTTCACATGAAATTTTTATGAATTAGTTCATATATCAAGGCACTACTTCAATTGTTGTTATGGGTATTGTTTTTAGTTTCCTTTTATTAGTGGTTGTTGATAAAAGAGTCTTAGGCTGTGATAAATGACCTTAAGTAACAATCATAACTCTGTTATGTAATCTTTGGAAAACCATCTAATCCTTCCAGGCTTTAGTCTTCTTACATTTATAGGCATTTCTTAAGAACTTTCATTTTAAAAATCCTACAAGCACAGATTTTCTTAAAAGCCAAAGTAAAGGTAAAAAGAAAGAACTGTCTAATTATGAAGTTAATGCTTTTCTTCAGATTTTTCAGACTTTCTGTATGAAGTCTTCTCACATCCAGGGTGGTCCTTCATTTCCTAGATATAAACAGTCAAATTATTCTCATTGAGAAAGCTTATATATATATATCATTTGCTAGGTTCAATAAAGAGTTCTTATCTGGATGCAGGGAAAAAGGAACACTTCTACAATGTTGGTGGGAGTGTAAACTTGTACAACCTCTGTGGAAAACAGTTTGGTGATTCCTAAAATATCTAAAAATTTACCTTCCATACGACTCCGTAATCTCCCTTCTGGGAATAAACATGGAGGAGTTCAAATAACTCTGTGAAAAAGATACCTGCACATGCATGTTTATTGCAGCATTATTCACAATAGCAAAAACATGGAACTAACTGTGCTGCCAATCAGACAAGGACTGGATAAAAACATGTGGCACATATATGCGATGAAATTATGCCATAGAGAAGGACAAAATTATGAACTTTGCAACAACTTGGGTGGACTTAGAGTCTATAATACTGAGTGATCTATCACAGAAAAAAAGAACTGAGTATCACATGTTCTCAGAAGCAGACCTTAAACAATTATCATAATACTATAAGAAAGGGATTGGCAGTAATGGGAAACTTTCATGGGAGGGATGTGGGGCTCACCTCATCAATAAGGATACCTTATCTCAAACCAGGTGAAGTGGGTACCAAAGTGAGGCCCAAACTTTACCTGTACAATGACATTTGTATACCTAACCCTGAATTGTACCCCACATCTTTAAAAAAAAATAGCTCTCATCTTTATTCTGGAATCTTTATCAGTTGAGAGTCAAGTCAGCAGAACTATAATGACATCCTTTTTTACTAGTAAAGGTCAGGTTGGAGTACGTGGCTCTTATATGAAATTCAAGTAGACCTGCTGTCTTTCTACCACTCGAACTAGATAGTGAGAAAACCCACTCAAGGGACAGTATGAGTCATCAGAGAAGACACACATACCCAGGAATGTACCTCCCACTGGTTTAAGTGGAGAAGGGAAAAGAAAGAGGTAAAATTCCCTGTGTGTGAAACCTATGGCAATTAACTATTCTCGGTTGGAAAACCTAGACCAATGACAGGTACCCAGAAACTAGTAACTCAATCTTTCTCTGTGTAAAAGAGTAAGCAGTAAGACAATGGGCCAGGACTGTCTGGTTACTAAAAAGAAAGGTTACCCTTCTTTTGACTTTTGTAATGTCAGTTGTCTAGTGAATTTCAACTAGGGTGTAAGCAGTTTCTAAAAATAAGTAAAGTGAACCTGTGTCAGGCAGCTGGTACTATGGGAACCAGAAAATGTATTTTGGGGGGGAACTATAGCAAACAAAACAGTCCAGGAGCCACCAGGATTTATGAGCTATAACAAGCAATCTAGGTTTCTTCAGGGCTTAGGGGTTTTAAACTGGAATTCCACTTGTGGAATGTCATATTTTGTTTTATTTGTTATAAACATCTTGGAATACCTGGGAAAGATTTTCGGCATGGAAAGCCTTCCTAGAGCTTCTAAAATTATTCCATAAAGAAAATGACACCTCCCTAGGAGACAAACCCTGCTTCTTAGAGCCACTACTGTACTTTTTTTTTAATCCCAAGAGGCTTATTTTCATAACTACTTTTGTTTAAGCAGTAGAATCCAGGTGGTGTTTTCTGAGGCAGTTGCCATAATATTGGAAGTCTCTTGAGAGTCTGTGAATATATATTAGTGTGTCTATGTATTTACATATACATATATTCATGTCTATAGCTATTCAGGTATATATATAAATATAGTACTATATATGTGTGTGTCTCTTTACTCAGGGATATTTAGCCAACAGCCCTGCTGCAACTTCAGCCTCAGAACTAATAAAGAGAGGAGAAGGGAGGCAATGACAGCAGGGACTAAGCTAGCTGTAGAACTAACTCCCAATGAAAAAGGTCAGCCTCCCAACCAGCAGTGACTAAAGGGCACAACGAATTTGCCATTGTTGCCAAAGAAGGTCTAGTTTGGGGAGTAGTGGTTGACCAAGGATTAAATGGCACTAATATTGAAATTTAGACAGTCTGTTAACTCATTCTTCTGTTAAGAACAAGAACCCAGGCCAATATTGAAAATGTAGACAACAGACTCAAAACCTTGGGTAGAGGTGACTACAGGGTTGGAGTGGGTCACAGAGTTTCTACCTAGCTGTTTGGGTTTATACGTATTTCAAGCCTACAATTGTAGCTCTATACAAATAAGGAAGGGGAGGCAGAAAGCCATATGTTATATACTGGGCCTATGCAGTAGGTAGCCAAAGAAAAGTTCCCTATTAAGGAAACCTCCAAAAATTCAGCAGTCTTCTACAAGACAAAGTTGGTGACAGTATAATTAATTTCATTTACCTTGTGGGAAAAAGCTATTAATATATGTACAGTCTTACTCAAAGTTGGCTCAGGAGCTAGATGAGATGAAGGCTAAAGTCATATATTTTAGAGATTGAGATAAGTCCATGTAAGGAAGGCGAATATACACGTTAGCTTGTACACACACACACACACACACACACACACACACACACACACACACCCCTACACATGTAGTATTATATTTATGGACATCTAATCACATATTACCATCATGCCACTGAACTCTTGACTATTGTCCCTATAGCCAAAACTACAGGAAGATCAATGAGAAGTTGCAAATAATTTTTATTAATAATGTCTTATACTCCATCAAAATTGATAAAGCATGCCACAGTAGTCAACTGAAGTAATCATGCTTGAAGCTCACTTTTGTATAAAGTATTGTCCAGGAATTACTTGGTTCTGTCGTTTAGTAAGAAGATAATGTTTGCACAGAAGATCAAAGAAATGTATAGGTCTTTGGTTAGCAGGATTGAGGATCACCAATTTAGAAGACAGGATAAACTACTACAGTGCCTATTACTTAGTAAGACTCAACAAAAGTTTGTTAAATGAGTCATACTCTGTCCATTCATGTAGCATCACAATGATGATGATTAGTCCTATAATTAAAAGTCTCCTCTTTATGATTTATTTGATTTATTTGATTAACTTTTTAATCAGGTAGAATGTATGAGGTGCTTTTACCAATTAGAAAATGAACTGGCGTTATACATATTTCCTCAGTAGAGTTTGCTGTTGGATACAGTAGCACCATGAACAAATAGTTAATTTTTCATAAAAAATAATTCATAATGATGGAAAATTTTAGAGGGTCACTTGTCACTGTGTTGTTTTCACTACTGTGCACAACTCTGTTTCTAACTTTCAGTTCTAAAAAAGTGTTTCTAAGAGTTACTCCTAGAACATGTGAGCCTTGTGCCATCATCCTGCATCTCTTAAGGACTTTCCTGCCCCATTGGCCAGCAACTGAGGAAGAAATCTGATGATTCAGGGTCTGGGCCTAAGGCCAGAGTTAATTATCTCTGAAAGTAAATGAAAGCTGTTACCAATATTCTTCAGAACAAAGCAAACCAACATTTGTATTTATTTGCTGTCCTCATGCTGTGGTGAATAATTGCAGGTAGAACATCTTTCAGTGATTAGTAAGTACAGAATAAGGGATGAAGATGTCTCCATAAGTTATCACTTAAAATATTTTGCAGACTGCTATATTGATTAAGGAGATTTACTTAATTTGAAATGTACATAATTCGGCAAGTTTTTTTTTTTTTCATAATCTCAGTTCAAGTTTCCTTCCAATATTTCCCCAGAAAACTCCTATTCTTGTTATAGTCTTTGTTGCTTTAGTGGAATTGTTTTGGGATCTAGGGCTTTCAGTATTGTTTTTTGATTTAAGTTGTCCTTTTAAAAAAAAAACTTTCCTTTTTTTTTTGTACGTGAGACTTTTACAAAGTCTTTATTAGTGCAAGAGGTTTTTGACAGATTCTCTTGGGTTTTGAAGGTATAGAATCATGTTGTCTGCAGAGAGGGATTACTTAATTTCCTCTGTGCCTATCCTGATACACTTTATTTCCTTATCTTGACTGATTGCTTTAGCTAGAACTTCCAACACTGTGTTGAACAGGAGGGGTAAGAGTGGGTATCCTTGTGTTGTTCTGGTTTTCAGGGGAAATGGTTCCAATTTCTGTCCATTTAGCAGTATGTTGGCTGTGCGTTTACTGTAGATGGGTCTTAATATTTTGAGGTATGTTTCGTCTATGCCTAGGTGTTCAGGGGTTTTTACCAAGAAGGGATGCTGGATTTTATCAAAAACTTTTTCTGCATCTTGTTTTTACATCTGTTGATATATTTAACAATGTTTATGGTGAACCAGCCCTGCATCCTGGGAATGAAGCCTACTTGGTCATGGTGGATGATTTTTGAGTTGTGTAGTTGGATTTGATTTGCTAGAATCTTGTTGACAAATGTTGCATCTATGTTCATCAGGGATATTGGCCTGTAATTCTCTTTCTTTGTTAGGTCTTTGCCCTATTTGGATGTCAGTAAGATGTTAGCTTCATAAAATGATTTGAGGAGAGTCCCGTCTTTCCTGATTGCCTGGAATACCTTCAGTAGAATTAGTATCACCTTCTCCTTGTATGTTTTGTAGAATTCCACTGGAAAGCTGTTCAGTCGAGAGCTTTTCTTTTGTAGGTAGTTTTCTTATGATGGAGCTGATTTTCCAGGTTGCTATTGGTCTATTTAATGTCTCAGTTTCTTCTTGTTTCAACCTTGGGAGGTTGTGTGATGTAAGAAAGTACTTCATTTCACTTAGGTTTTTGAATTTGTTTTCATACAAAATAAACATTCAAAAAACAGTCACGTTCTTATACACCAACAACAAACAGAGAACCAAATAAAAAGCACAATCTCATTCACAGTAACCACACAAAAAATTGAAATACCTTGGCATTTTCTTAATCAAAGAAGTGAAAGACCTTTACAATGAAAACTACAAAACACTGCTCAAAGAAATCCAAGAAGATACAAACAAATGGAAAAATATTCCATGCTCATGAATTGGAAGAATTAACATTGTTAAATAGTCCATCCTACCAAAGGCAATCTACAGATTTAATGCAATACCAATTAAATTACCAACATTATTCTTCTCAGGCCTGGAAATGGCAATACAGAAATTCATATGGAAACATAAAAGACCATGAATAACCAAAACAATCCTTAACAAAAGAAGCAAAGTGAGAAGTATCACACTTCCAGACTTTAAACTACTGTAAGACTATAATAATCAAGACAGCCTGGTATTGGCACAAGAACAGGCACATAACCAATGGAACAGGATAGAGATTCAGAAACAAACCATCAATTTCTCAGCCAACTCATCTTTGACAAAGCCTCCAACAACAACCACTGGTGCTGTTCAGTAAATGGTGCTGGGAAAACTGACTGACCACATACAAAAGACTGAAACAGAAACCCTACCTACCACCATACACAAAAAACAACTCTAAATGGATCAAACACCTAAATGTAAAACTTCAAACTATAAAAATCCTAGGAGAAAATTTAGGAAACACTCTTAGGCACATTGGTGTAGGCAACCAATTCTTGATCAATTCTCCAAAAGTGAATGTCATAAAAGATAAGATATACAAGTGGGACTTCATCAAAATGAAATGCTTCTGCAAAGCAAAAGAAACCACCAAGAGAACAGAAAGACAGCCCACAGAATGGGAAAAAAATATTTGCCAGCTGTATATCTGACAAAGACCTAACATCCAGGATCCATAAGGAACTCATAAAAAAAAAATCCTATTAAAAAGTGGACAAAAGACATGAATAGACACTTCTGAGAGGATGACATGAAAAAATGCTCAGCCTCACTAATCATCAAAGAAATGCAAATTACTAACACACTGAGATACCAACTAACTCTAGTCAGGTTGGCCATCATCAATCACTCAAAAGACAATTGATTCTGGAGAGGATGTGGGGGAAAGGTAGTGCTTCTACACTGTTGGTGGGAGTCTAAACTGGTACAACCTCTGGGGAAAACAGTGTGGCAATTTCTAAAAGATCTAAACATCAACATTCCATATGACCCAGCAATCTCCCTTCTGGAAATATACCCAGAGGAACTCAAACCACTCCATAAAAAAGATTTCAGCACATGCATATTTATTGGAGCATTATTCACAATAGCAAAAACATGGAATCCAACTGTGCTTCCCATCAAAATAGGACTGGATAAAAAATGTGACACGTATACATGATGGAATATTATACAGCCATATAGAAAAACAAAATTATGGACTTCCTAGCAACTTGAATGGAAGTAGAGTCTATAATACTCTATGATCTATCACAAAAGCAGAGATCTGAGTACTACATGTCCTGACTCATAAGCGGACCTTGAACATTTATCATAATACTATAAGAAAGGGATTGGCAGTAGTGGGGCACTGCCAGGGGAGGAGGGGGACCACATAACGTCAATAAGTGTACCCAACTTTAAGTCAGGTGAGGTGGAGACCAAGGGGAGACCCAAACTTTACCGGTATTATGACCACTTATGTACCTAACCCTGAATTATACCCCACATCTTTAAAATAAAAAAAAGAAAGAAAATAAACAAATAAAAACTTTCCACCTAATTTGGATAATATTGTCACAATTTACTGAACACTTTCTTTATTGTAGGCACTTATTTTCAATATTTATAAGTTCCTTATCTACCCTGCAATATAGTTCCCATTTTGGTAGGAGAAGAAAGCTTATATTTGGCAAAGCCAAGATTCAAATACAGGTCTGGCTCCAAAGTTTATATGTTTTCTTTATCTACAAACGTTACCTCTCTAAATTAATTGGAATTAGGTTCATTCACATATAATGTAACCTACAAATAATTGTAGCTTAGCCGTATTGATTTCTCTCATATGCAAAATAATTTTTGAGGAAGGAAGATCCATAATTGTCAGGCTCTTTTTTTTCTTGCTCTATATCCTAGCATGTACTTTCCATGTCCAAGGTTATTTCATGGCCCATGATAGCTGCTGAGACTATACAGGTCATAGCAGGGAAGAATTAAAGGGAAAGACAAAAGTGGTACTTCAGGTATGTGTTTCCATTTTTTTTTAATCAATATTTTTTATTATGATATTGTGGGGTACAGTTAAGGATTAGGTACACAAATATGCTTCGTTCACGAACCCTTGTTGATAAAAGGTGTCTCTCCATCCCCAGACAGATATTTACTACCATTAATCCCATCTCCATTCCCCCTCATAGTTTCCCAAAACTATTAGTCATTTTCTTATAGTATTACATTGGATATTTAAGGTCCACTATATGAGTTAGAACATGTGATACTCAGATCTTTGTTTCTGTGAGAGGTCACTCAGTATTATAGACTCTAGTTCCATCCAGGTTCCTGCAAAATTCATGATTTTGTTCTTCTTTATGGCTGTGTAGTATTCCATCGTGCATATATACCACATTTTTAAAATCCAGTCCTCTTTTGATGGACAGCATGGTTGCTTCCAGGTTCTTGCTATGGTGAACAATGCTGCGATAAACATACGTGTGCAGGTATCTTTTTTATAGAGTGATTTGAGTTCTTCAGGGTATATTCCCAGTAGGGGGATTGCAGGGTCATATGCGAGGTCAATATTTAGAGCTCTTAGGAATGACCATACTGTTTTCCGCAGAGGTTGCACTAGTTTGCACTCCCACCAACAGTGTAGAAGTGTTCCCTTTTTGCCACATCCTCTCCAGCAACTGTATTTTTGAGTTATGATAATGGCCATCTGACTGGAGTTAGGTGGTATCTCAGTGTGGTTTTGATTTGCATCTCCCTGATGATTAGTGAGGTTGAACATTTCTTCATGTGTCTGTTAGCCGCTCGAATGTCTTCCTTTGAGAAGTATCTGTTCATATCTTTTGCCCTCTTTATAATGGGGTTGTTTGTTTTTTTTCTTTTCAGCACATTTGAGTTCCTTGTAGATCCAAGATGTTAAGCCTTTGTCAGACCTGGAGTTGGCAAATACTTTTTCCCAGTCTATAGGCTATCTCCCTGCTCTCTTGATGGTTTCTTTGGCTTTGCAGAAGCTTGTCAGTTTAATGAGGTCGTACTTGTCTATCTTCTCTCTTATGGCCTGTGGGTTCGGGTTTTGTTCAGGAATTGGATGCCAGTTCTGATTCCTATGAGGGTATTTCCTTCCTTTTCTAAGGTTCTTATGGTTTGAGGTCTTACATTTAGGTCTCTGATCCATTTAGAGCTAATTTTTAGTATGAGGATAGATAGGGGTCCTGTTTCAATCTTCTGGATGTGGTCAATCAATTTTGCCAGCACCATTTACTGAATAGTTTCTCCTCTCCCCAGTGGTAGGTGGTGGAGGCTTTGTCAAAGATGAGTTGATTGAGAAATTGAGGGTTTGCTTCTGGAATTTCAATTCTATTCCATTGATTGATATGCCTGTTCCTGTACCCATACCAAGCTGTTTTGATTATTGTAGCTTTATAGTAAACTTTGAAGTCTGGTAATGTGATACCACCTGCTTTGTTTTTTTACTGAGGATTGTTCTAGCTATTCTTGGTTGTTTGTGTTTCCATATGAATTCCTGTATTGTTTTTTCTAGGTCTGAGAAGAATGTTGCTGGTAATTTGATAGGTATTGCATTAAATCTGTAGATTGCCTTAGGTAAGATGGACATCTTCACAATGTTGATTCTTCCAATCCATGAGCATGGGATATTTTTCCACTTGTTTGTGTCATCTTTGATTTCTTTGAGCAGTGTTTTGTAGTTTTCATTGTAAAGGTCTTTCACATTTCTGGTTAGGAAGATGCCAAGGTATTTCATTTTTTGGTGGCTATTATAAATGGAATTGAGCTTTTTATTTGGGTTTCTGTTTGTTTATTATTGGTGTAAAGAAATGCAATTGTCTTTTGCACATTTATTTTATAGCCTGAGACTTTGCAAAAGTCCTTTATCAGTGTAAGGAGGTTTTTGACAGCTTCTCTTGGGTTTTCAAGGTACACGATCATGTCATCTGCAAAGAGAGATAGCTTGACTTCCTCTTTTCCTATTTGAATACCCCTGATTGCCTTCTCTTCTCTGATTGCTCTAGCCAGGACTTCCAATACTATATTGAACAGGAGGGATGAGAGTGGGCATCCTTGTCTTGTTCCAGTTTTCAGGGGAAATGGTTCCAGTTTTTGTCCATTTAGGAGTATGCTGGCTGTGGGTTTCTCGTGGCTTTTACTATTTTGAGGTATGTTCCCCATATGCCTAGATGTTCGAGGGTTTTTATCAAGAAGGGGTGCTGGATTTTATCAAAAGCTTTTTCTGCATCTAATGATATGATCATGTGGTTTTTGTTTTGACATCTCTTGATGTATTTAATTACATCTATGGTTTTGCGAATGTTGTACCAGCCTTGCATCCCAGGGATGAAGCCTACTTGGTCATGATGGATGACTTTTGAGATGTGTTGCTGAATCCGGTTCGCTAAGATCTTGTTGAGAATTTTAGCATCTATTTTCATCAAAGATATTGGCCTGTAGTTCTCTTTCTTTGTTGGGTCTTTACCTGCCTTGGGCATCAATGTGCTGTTGGCTTCATAAAATGATTTGGGAAGAGTTCCATCTTTCTCAATCGCCTGGAATACCTTCAGTATGATTGGTATAAACTCCTCCTTAAATGTCTTGTAGAATTCTGCTGGAAAGCCATGTGGTCCAGGGCTTTTTTTGGTAGGTAGTTTTCTTATTATGTAGTCAATTTCCTTGATTGTTATTGGTCTATTTAGGGTCTCAATTTCTTCTTGTTTCAACCTAGGCAGGTTGTGTGATGACAGAAAGTCCTCCATTTCCTTAAAGTTTTCAAGTTTGTTTCCATACAAGTATACATAGTAGTCTCTAATGATCTTTTTTATTTCTTCAGGATCAGATGAGACTTCATCTTTTGTGTTTCTGATTATGTTTATTTGGGCTTTTTCTCTCTTTTTCTTGGTCAGTCTAGCTAGGGGACCATCAATCTTGTTTATCCTTTTGACGTACCAGCTTTTTGTTTCATTGATGTTTTTGTATTATCTTTTTGTCTTCTATGTTCTGGATTTGGGCTTTTATTTTGGTGATCTGGATTCTTCTGCTGAAATTAGGGTTTTTGTGGTCTTGCTTTTCCAGCTTTTTAAGGTGGTTTCTTAGGCTGTTAATTTGTGATCCTTCCATTTTCTTCATGTGCATTTGTAGGGATATAAATTCCCCTCTTACTACA